>NC_079159.1:58595828-58898859 GCF_947563725.1 Argiope bruennichi | reverse complement strand
AAATCAAAACAGCTACTCTGAATTCATCTTTTCAGATATTTATATTAATTTTATACATCAAAAGAGGGGAAATCTCCTTTAGCAATTATCCGCAGGAGGATAATGTGATAATTAAATGAATAATCGTGCAGAAATTGTTCATGAAATGTAGTGAATATTTTCAAATAGTAGTTAAAATATTGCTTAACAAGGGAGAGAAATATAACTGAAAGAGAAGAAAGTAATTCTTATAAAAGGAATAAATAAATCCCACTGTTAAGAGATTACTTTGCCTATAAAATAATTGTTTGATACTTAGCAAAGATTAAGAATTACTTTTATCTATAAATTTCCCAAATTTTGGGATGGTGAAAATCAATCTGATTTTGATAAAAAAATAACTTTTGCCACAAATTCCCCTGCGATATTTTTTAATTTACATATTCCCAACAAACATTGCTAAATGTATTACTTTCTCTTTTGTTTTGATACTGGGTTATGCCTATTATGGGTCATTAATCGCTCACTTGACGCAGCAACCACTCACACACACGCTTGCCAACTCAAATGGGCACAGGCGCATTAGACTCAACAGCTATAATATAACAGCTCACCTCCGACTAACTGGAGGGAGAGTCTGTAGTGAATAGCATATAAGGCAGTTAACAACTACGCTACCCGAGCAATTGCTTTTGTATCATGGTCATGTTACTGGACTACGAGCCACAAGGTCCAATGTTCTATCCTCACTCAATTCAATTCGCCACAAAATAAAGGAAGTAAAGAAACTGGCAGTTAAAAAAAGAATTAATAAGACTAACTTTTACTAAAAATTTAAATTATAACAAAAAGTTTAAAATTGTCAAATTTATTTAATTTATTCGCCACCTATTAAGAATGTTATATAAAACAGATAAATGAATCTTGTTAGGTAATCATATTTTTTTAAAATATGGTTTACCATTTTACATGTAAAATTATTCAAATATTTAAGATTCGCGAACCGGCTGGTCGCCAAAGGCGGCTAGTATATATATAGAAAAGTCATAATAATTCTAAATTTGAATTATAAGTATACTCACGATTAAAAAATAACAACTCACAATAGTTTTATTAATTTACTAAGAAGAAGAAAAGTTTTTAAATAAAGCATTTGAAGCCTGAGAACAAGTATCATAAAAGGATATGAGTCTACTGAAAAAAACACATTAAGAAATTGAAGTTATAATGAATATTATGAAAATGATGACATATGAGGTACACATTTAAGATGCATTAAAAAAAAATCTTATGAATATGACTAAAATCCTAATTTACTTAATGCATTATATCATTGCCACACGCTTTTACAATTTTGTCTTTTTACAAAAAGCGCAATTAAAAAAGAATTCGTTTTCCATTTTTTTTTTTTCGTACGGAAATAAAAGCGCATAATTCTTTTAACAATTTCATAACCAACCTTTAAAATATGTAAGAATTTATTTTGTCTTACGTTTATATATCACGATTTTTAAATATAATGGTTTTATAATAAATAATGTCTTAATCTATGGATCTTCACATGTCGTATTAATTTTAAACTTATCTAAGCACTTAGATTTAATTTTATTTCTGTAACTAATTGAAATTTAATCATGAATTTAGTTCAGCATAGTTAAATTTTTGGCTATAATGCTGTTGAAAAATAAATCACTTTAATTCATCCCATTTAAAAATTTAGCTTTACTGAAAATAAAGGAGAATTCTGTGTACATTTATAAGCTAGCTGGAATTATTTTTTTAAAATTTTTATTAGATTATTAATTAATTAGAGTTGAAGCATAGATTTTAGCATTTTTCCCTTGATAATACAGAGAAATATTACTGCACTTAACTTATATTTACACCAATATACGAAATTTTCTTCTTGATGATACCAATTTAATTGTCATCTAAAAATTTTCTTAAAATTTAGCAATTTTTTAAAAATACTTTTTTTTGTTTCATTTTCAACAGTATATATAATTGGTCATATGAAATTCAAACCTTTTAAATTGGAACCTCAAATAAATAAAAATTTCATTTTTTCTCTTTAAATAGATTTTTTTTTCGTGTTGCAAAACAAGACAAAAAAAATTATGTGTATTATCTGCGTCATTTACGTGCGGAATAAGAATGTGAAGCTACGGTACCACGAAAGGGAAATTGTAATTAAAAGACAAACAATATGGACAGTTATGTTTTCAATGAGACTGATGTTAAAAGTGAAATCATTGGAAAGATTCGCTTGTGAGCTATTAAAACGACATAAGTATAACTATTTAAAAAAACACGGCTCCATAAAATTCAACACAATATGACGCCAAAAAAAAATGTTTTATTCTTAAAAGTCAGATTTTATAATACAGATTTGATAAACAATTCTTCTTAGATTGCAATCCATGATAGATTTAATTTTTTTAAATATTTGTTAAAGTAACTTTATTAGGAATATTTCAAACCCTTTGCTTGTCATAAATAATCGCATAAGCAGAAAGAGTCAAGAAAGTAATATTTTGTCCTCGTATAGTATATTTAAGTACTCATATCTTCAAATTTGATGAATGACTGATGTCTTTTGATGAATATTCTTTGTACACTTTTAAGTAATCAAGTTTACAGAGTTGATAAAACAAATTTCCAAACCTTTTTCACATAATAAATTGATTAAGTTTTCTCTGTGGGGGTTTCAATGCATTAAAAGTATTCAGTTGTAGTGAATTTTTCAAAGATGGCTTCCACTGGACGATGAAAAAATATTCCTTATAAGGATTTTATCCATCCATAACCCATGATGAATTAATAAACTCCAGATAGTCCCAGAATATCTTTAAGAAATATAGAATATCTGTCATGAGTTCAATAGTTCTGTGAATCATTGAAAGTCCATATTCTTACTAGTGGTTTCGATGCATTGGAATGAAACATTTGTTTTGTTTATGAAAATATTATCTTTTTTAGAATATTTAACAAATATTCCTCATTATATTTGATTTATTGATATTTCACGATTGTTCTGAAACTCTGTAAGAAGTCTTCATGGGATAAATACGAGAAGTTGATCCTATTTGCAATTATGATCCAATGGAGACTGATACTTTCGTTGGAATTAAATAAACATGATGATGACATTTTAGTTAACTATTCTTTCCCAGATGAATGAAAGTTATTTGGTAAATTGAATCGTCAGGAATTTCAAAACCTGCCCTCATATGTTATGCTTGTAGAATACACGTAATGTACGATTAATCTATAGGCAAGTTAGAATTATTCTGTGACTACCTTTATCCAGAATCATTAAAGAATGGTCTTCATTTATTGAAAAATCGTGATCAACTTGGATTATATGAGGGAATATTCAATTAAAAATTATGCCTCGATTTCTGATCATGTAGGGAAGCCATAATTGCTCTAATCATTACTATATTCTTTCTTTTCGATGTGTACATCAAATAATCTTTGAATAGTCCAATGCATTGGGAAATTCTGTTTTTGTTTTAAGATATAATAGTTATGATGTTGATGTGATATAATTTCATATATGGCATATCAGTCCATCGGTTGATCTTCCTGTGATGACTTTCTTCATCAACATCTGTGCCAATTTTCTGACTTCTACACTGGTGGTTTAAACATGTGAGAAAATGGAAATGGCACGATGCATGTCATTTCCTGCGTAGATATTGTGGTGGCATGTTTGTCTCTTACATATAGTATCGATTTGCAAAGATTCATTAGATTAACTGCCATAATTTATTGATGAAGCTCGTTATGCTCCTTTGCACAAATTGATCATCACAATTTAACTTTTGCACAAATTGATCATAGACCTGAAATTTCTACTGAAGTAGAGATAGCTAACAGAAATGTATGGTCAGAAAATGACCATTTTGAAGAAAAATTTTCCGCAGTCGAAGGGAATTTGTGACGATATAAAGTTACTTGTTCCATTGTTTCATATAAAATGCACATGAAAAGAAAACTTGTTTGTATGTATTTAAGAAATATATATATATTAAGAGCAGAAGAAATCTCATAATATGGACAAAAGAATCTATTTTCGAATCTTGTAAAAATTTATTTCTGATGCAATTGCAGTATTTTTTTCTTCCACCAAATACTCGTATATCTTTAATGGTTGAACCTTTGGATTTTGTTGTAGGTTCTGCATTTCAGAATACTGAAACTACTTGGTTTCTTTTCCAAAAAACTCCATAGCATTGATAAAAAGTTTAACATATTTGATTGCTGTTTCATTTTCTTGCCTGTAAAGCATTTTCACTACTTGTTAGAAACTGGGAGGTGGGAGTTGACATCAAGTAGAAAATGCTCATTTTTTTAAATACGAAAATATGATAATGATTTTTCTCTTAACTTAGGAATTGAGTCTAGCAACCATGCAACTCGTATATGCCACATTTGACTAAAAGATAATGTCGTGGCTGTTACTTTTTCTAGGATTTCAAAAATTAATTTTTAAAAATTTCCATAAATTTTGTAGTTTAGCTGAGAATGAGTGTTCAAATAAGGAGCTGCAATTATTGAGGGGTTCTGGAACAAGTTTTCAACTCATATCCATGTACTTTACTTTATTCTGTATACCTTTTTTTAAAGTTTTCCACTGACGATATATCACAAAACCTTTTCTGTTAGAAATGTCTGAGTGTTTTTACCATTGGCTGCATCTTGGCATCAAAGCAGAGCAAAAACTTGTTCGAACCAGATTCATTTCGAAATCCATGAACATCGGTTTGTATATTGTGGTTTAAGCATGGTAATAGATGTCAGAAATTGTCAGTTGGCGAAAATATTTTACCATTCTCACGCTTTTTCATACGTTTCATTTTGTTGTTGGGATCCTGAGTTAAGTTCGAGGATTGCCATATTTTCCTGATCTGTGTAGATCGATATACAAGATTGCTTGAAATGCATCCCACTTCTTGATCAATCTGTTGACATTATTGCCCTTTTCCGCCATTGTCTTTCAACGATTCGATGTATCCAAAGGAATAATTTCTAATTCAGGATTTATCTTTCAGATTAATCTGTTTTCTTTACATTCGATTTTTTTCATGTGTCAAACATACAACTACCTAGTATCATTAGTAAAGCAGCGGAGCAGTCGAAAAATGTCAAAATTTGCTTAAAAATCCCTTGATGACCCATGTAGTTGATTGATCATAGTTGGATTGGCGTTAATCAGCATGAGCAGCAGCTCCAGAGATGGTTTAAGAAGCAAAATGGAAGTTGCTAGAAGAATCTTTATCCAGGTCATTGATGATTCTTAAGTCATCCTTTTTTACACACGGTGGCGGCATGCTCGATCTTAAGAAAAGCCTATCTCGCCGTTGTTCCGTTCTGATTGTAGTTAGAAAGGATCTTTTCAACGTTTCATTCCTTGATATTGACATAATTCGGAATTTCTTGGAAACACTTAATGCTTGTTTTAAAAGTTTCTTTCGAGAGCGCACATAGTTTTTAAACTGGAGATTGACGACAAGCATCTATTGATCGGTGGAAGATATTTCATGACGTTGTATGGGAGTTGTTTAATTGCATGTAAGTTCTTTTAAAGTGTTTGTATCAAATTTTTTTTCCATAAAATAGTTCATTACAGAAGTTTTTGAAGGGCGGTTATTTCGTCTAATTTTTTTGACAAAACAGTCAGATCTTGGTAAATATCCTTTAAGTTATGGTATAGATCATAGGCCTCAGTATCAGATGCCTGAAATGAAAAAAAAAAAAAAAATGTTATTATTTTGAAAATCACAATCAGTTTTTCAGAAAATTATATATCGTTTCTGTTGAAAACTACTTTGACAGCATTATTTATATTTCATACAAATTATCGGATATAATATTTTTTTAATCTTTCTTTTTTTCAAGTAATATGAAGCCTAAATAAAAATATTAACACTGGTTAAGACCTATTATCTACTGCAATAATAGGAGGTTTAGTTTAGTTATATTAACGTCACGTTGTAAAGCAACACTAGGGCTATTTTGGGACGGACTTTGCAATTTTGAACCATTGTCAGATGACGAGGACGACACCTGAGCTGGCATTCCCATCTCCACGCCACATCAGTGGGAGGACGTTTGGCATAACGGATTTAACCTGCAACAAACCCCCTTACACGACGGTTCTTCGGTGGAATCGTGTCTCGAACCTAAAACCCTACGGCTCACAAGCCGAGACCTTACCACCAGGCCACTGCGGCCCAATAATAGGAGGAAACGAGTCTCAAAACTTCTTATTTTGAATTTATTTCTTATTTTGTGGCTGAGATCTCAGCAAGCCACTATTGCTTTAAAAATAATCATCATTTTTAAAAACAATTACATTAATAAAAAATATTTTAGAGTCACTCCTATTAATTCAAATCACTGCATTTATCAAATTATTTTATATGATGTAACTTTTTAGAAAGTTATTTTTTTTTTTTTAAGATTGATGCAGCGACAGTATACGACATCATTTCATGGCACCTGGTATGTTTAAGAATCTTTCTTTTTAAATAGACTCATATACATGATTTTGCTTCAGCACATTTTGGGACAGTAAACATGAGTTTAATGGTCTGGCTTATGAGCTTGAAGAGTCAGATGATTTATTAAGTCTACTTGATTATTAAAACTTTGGAAATGTAATACTGCTAATGTAAGGAAAGTTCCATCAAGCAGATTTTTTTAAACATATACACATTAACAAGGAAAAAAAAAACAAATTGAAAATATACAAGAAACCGGCTAATCATTGTTTTAAAAAGCGTAATTTTTTTTTTAATGTAACTTTGAATTTTGCTTTGATTTTAATAGCTGACATGTTTGATTCCTAAATATGAAATAATTTTTTCATTTTGCTGAATACTGAAGCAGGCAGGAAATCAGTCCACATTGCCAAGCATTCAAAGGTATAAAATTAATTTTTTTTAACAAATGTTTTTTTTGAAATATTTGAACGTATTTGCATGTCGTTGTGTAATTAAAAACTAATTATTTAATATTTCTATTTAAAATTCATTATTTTTTCCTTACTTCAGTTTCTGATGTAGCCGTATTTGTGGTGGTATCAGGATAGTAAGTGGACTCATCCGAAACATGTTGCCATCCTCTGTCAAAAAATTCATGTCTGAAATGAGCAAAATATTTTAAATGTTTTAAAAAATTGTACAATTTCTTATGTCGTCAAAATTAAAAAAAAGGGTATTCTAAGGTACATTCTAATTGTAATGATTAAAAACAACAAAATGCTTTGGAATTGAAATAAGAAGGAAAAAACAAACGAGGACAACAAAATAGATATCATTATAAATATAAATTTTATAATGGATCATGCATAATTTTCTTCCAATAATATTTTCCTAAGTTACCTTGGAAAATACACACACACGCACGCACACAGCGGTTTGGATGTAAAAAGAAATAGATAATTAAATTTATCCAGTAGTAGCATTTAAGCTCTAATTTAATAATTAAAATATTTTAATAAAATTCTAAGAAAATAATTAGATAACTATATAGAACAATTATTGCAAATAACAGAAAAGTGTGTCTTAAAGTTTTGTTACAATTTAAAAAAGTAATTATGAATTAATAATCATTTGGATATAAAAAGAAATAGATAATTGAATTTATCCAACAAAGTTTAAGTTCTAATATAATAAGAGAATATTTTAATAAATTCTAATAAAAGAATTTATTAAAACCAAATAGAAAAAAATATTGCAAATATCAAAAGCATTTGTCTTAAATTTAATTATGATTTAAAAAGCAATTTTGAATTAATGATAATAACGGGTGAATAAAATACACCAATTTACAAATGTATTTTAAAAAATTCGAATAAAATGACTTATTTTTAGATTAGTTTGTAAATTATTTTTCCTTGCAGTGCCGTGGAGCTTAAAAGAAGGCCAATGAAAAATTGCACCCTAAACTATTCCCGACTTTAGTTTAATATACATATTGAATAATATAATGTTATAAAATTATAATTTAAAATGTTAACCCAATATAAATCAATTATCTTACTTTTCGTAATCTGGCCAATCGGATCTGAATAAGGTTTCTAATACATAATCAGTTTTTTTAATTTCAATTTTTTGTTCAAGAACCTAAAAAAGAAGATTATTTTTTATAACATTAAGTAATGGAAAAGATTTATTTATTTAAGAACACAGGAAAAATTTAAGTAAAAATATATTTTGCCTATCAAGTGGAATACTATATTTTATTTTATTTTTAATATGCCAACAGAATGGCTTTAATTTACAGGATATCATAATCCCTAATATTTAGATTGTTCTTTCGCATACGTAATATACGATATGGGAAACTATTGTAAACGTCCAAAATTTCGATTTTGAGATTGCTATATTTTCCTTAGATCGGGAAATGTATTCTTAAAATAATTTAATTCTGCCTGTCTAAAAATACAGGCGAATGAAATTTGGTTTGCAACTTTTATACTAAATTTCTATACGAAACTCATCCAAAAGAAGTCTGTCGTTTTTGTCTCTCATTGCGTGTATAAACACGATAGAAAAAAAAACGTGAAGAGTTAGATGCATAAAGTGATACAAAGATTTGTGATCAAAAATGTAAGAGTTTCTCAATTAAATGGGCCCCATCTCCTGCATATGAGTATAAGTGTCAAAATCCCGAAATACTCATGGATGCTTTATCTTCTGTTCTTTTGGTCGATTTGAACAAGAACTGTCCAGTAGAATGAAATTCTGAGCCTCGAGATATTGGAAGTCGAACAGATTTATATTATCCGCGGAAAGTATTTAATTGTGTGTCCAAAGAATGGTTTATAAGAATCTTGCTGTGGAGATGTGGAGTGGATAGTTACTGCTGGTATGGCATATAATTCTGCAGATAGAGCGACATTTGAAGCGCTGTGGCAATACAGGATTTTGGTTGAGGTATGTAGACTTGTTGATAGTCTGTTGCAGATGTTTCTGGTTCAATGGAACGCTTTTGGTGATACTAAGGAACTGAACAGTCTTTGTTGCCAGATAAGTATGTTAGCTGAACGACTATAAGTTAGGAAGTATTTTGGCACCTGATGCACAGAGAGTTGGTGAAGTTTGTAATAACTTGAAGTTTGAATATTGGGAGAAATAAAATAGGTGCTAGCTATAGTTTGGGTACGAGTTGGTGAAGAAGTGGTAGAAAGGGAGATTTTTGAACTGTTGTGGCAGTAAAGGATGTTGGACGAGATTTGCAACCTTGGTGTTTATATGTGCAGATAGTTCTGTCTTTAGAGAATGCTGATAGGGTAGTAAGGAACAGAAAATATACTTCAGGTGCGCAAAAAGAGTATGTTAGTTTAGCGACTATAAGTTAGGAAGTATATTAGCACCTGATGCACAGAGAGTTGGTGAAGTTTGTAATGAAGTTTGAATATTGGGAGAAGTAAAATAGGTGCTAGCTATAGTTTGGGTACGAGTTGGTGAAGAAATGGTAGAAAGGGAGATTTTTGAACTGCTGTAACAATAAAGGATGTTGGACGAGATTTGCAACCTTGGTGTTTATATGTGCAAATAGTTCTGACTTTAGAGAATGCTGATAGGGTTAGTGAGGAACAGAAAATCTACCTCAGGTGCGCAGAAAGAGTATGTTAATTTAACGACTATAAGTTAGGAACTGTTCTGACACTTGATCCACAGATAGTTGGTGAAGTTTGTAACAACTTAGAGTTTGACTATTAGGAGGAGTGAAATGAGTGCCCTGTCAATTGTCACTTGGTCTTTATATCTGCAGTTATGGTAATGCGATTCAATGAAATTAAGTATATGATTCCTAATTAAAACTGTTGATCGATATTATTTATGGATGGAAATGAATCGAAAAAAAGCCTCGCCCTTAATTCATGCGTGATGTTCTCCGTTGCTTTATAAAATGAATCATATTATCTTAACATATTTTTAAGGTGGTTTGTGAGAAGAGTTGGCAGTTCCACTTTCGGCCTTTGCATTAACTTTTGAAACTTTTCCTACCTCACTAAATTTCGGGATCCTTTCGGATAAGACACCAATCAGGAGAACTATTCGGAGTTGGCATGGCGTGGATTGGAAGTTGGGAATAAAATTCAAGCTAATATCCTTTCAGTCTTTTTTTTATCTCTCTATTTCGATTAGATGCTTTATGATTTTGGGTAGAAAGGAAGATGTTTTGGGTACGTGAATGGAAAAGGGGTTTTAGAATGTTTTACGCCAACACCTCAGTCGCAACCGTGTCTATACCACATCTTTCCGAAGTATGTCACCTTTTTTTTTTTTTCAAACGCAACTTCTTGAAAAGCTAATTATTGTATAGTGACCAGAAGAAATTTTGAATTTGTTGAAAGCATTTACCTCTGGTTCTTTATGACATTCATCAGAGTCCAAAGACGGGTGTTTACCATAAGGAGGTTCAATTATATCCTCCTCACTATATGTAATGCAGCAAAGCCGCCATCTGGAAAAAAGGAAGCAATTATTATTATTTTTTTACTGCATATGCGAAGGATATGTTTATGAGCATTATCTTTCAAATGCTATGAATATTTTCTAAATTGCTCATTAACCAGTTATTGATGAACCGTTGATTATTACGAAAGATTGATGAATTTATTTTGGAACTAAATAGTAATTTTATACTACATTGATTTATATGTTATCCTAATACTGCATATTATTTGCCTTGTTTCGCTTCCAAAAAATTTCTTCTCTACCTATTTTTTTATGCCTCTGTAATTTTATCAATTTTTTCTTAATTAAAACTTTAAATGCTTTAAAAGATCTAGCAAAAATGGGTTTTATAACATAAAAAAGATTTAGCTTGCATGTGTCAGATACTCTTTAATGATGCATTTGTGGATGAATAAGCACTGTTTACCACTATTTAAAGGAATGTATTAAAATTTCGGAGTTAAGAAAAAAATCTGAAAATTATAAATAATGACTTAAGTACAGTACTGATGGTACCAGGTAATCTTAAGACTCTGAAGGACATGATGTCAAAAATTATCAGTTTTTTACCAACTATTTGAGAGTTTGTAGATAAGGAAGAAGGACAGTAATTGACCACTTTGTGGTCAATTACCTCGAGGAGAATGTCAGTTTGACAAATCGGTCAATGCAAAGATGGACAATACTCAAGATAGCAGTCGGCCATAACAAATCCTGTCGATACTGCTATGTTCAGTGGTGGCGGGGTGGTCGGCTGTACGCAAGAAGAACTCTTTAATGATATGCATAGAAAACCGATTATCCTTCCTAGCAACTGTTTCGAGTAAAATTTTCGCTAGTTTAGCTCAATGGTGGTTCTTACCAAGTGTAGTAAGATGTAGTTCTGTCAATCTTACACGCGTTGTTGTTGTTTCTTATGGCACTTGCCAAGGACAAGCCCGCTGTTACGAAGACAGCGATTTTCAGCTGGTAGGGGAGTGTTTATCGTTTTTTTAGTAGCGCCAACTAGGGCCAAGAGTACGACTTAGTTAACCACGCATCATATTCGCTTGCACAACCCCTTTTTACAGGAGGGCACATTCACATATCGAACAACGATGCCCAAATCGGGACTCGAACCCAGGACGCCCAGATCACGGGGAAGACGCTCTACCCCTTTGCCAGGACGCTGGCAATCTTACTCGTAATATTGCTAATTTTTTTTTTTTTTTTAAACCCGTATGAAGTGTTTTTTTACCATAAGATGTATTCGAGATCTGACAATAAAAATCCTCTGTAAAAGGGTTCAATCACAGTATGATACATTATCAATTATCCTCTGCTTACGTGATTTATTTTTTCTTCTTTTAGCCAGAGCTAGGCGTACGTTGCGATTGAATATTGTTTTTCATAGGTGAATTTCTCTCTTCCTGTCATTTAAGTGTCTTCCGAAGCCGTGAGAAGTATAGACAAACACAAATTCACCAATTTCGGTGGTAAGAATTCAAATTCAACTATTAAGACATGCCGTCTGTTGAAAATTCTTAGTTATTAATAATTTCAGCAACTTTAAAAATGTAAATAAATAATTGAAACTCATAATATAGTTTTGACTATCAATTTATAAATTAATCATTATTAATTTTATTTTTAAATTATAATGGGTCAACACACACATGGGACGCTTAAAAGAATGTTGGCATAAGTTTTTGCCAAAGTCTCGATTAAACATAAAATTATATGCTTACTTAACCTTAAACAATAAGAAAATTTCTTAATTTGTGGTTATTGATCAATCAAATTAGCAAATCAAATTAATTTTGATCATAAGTTGAATTTTTTTTTTAGAAATCCATTTCCAAATTATTTTAATGCCCCACTACAAGAGAAAATTTTGGCCATTTATCATACGTTTGGCATTTCCAAAGAGCCAAAATAATTATAACTATATTTTAATACTTTTTCCATTAGCATATTTTTCATATTTAATTTTTAGAATACATTTAAATTATAAATGCTAACCATAGCCATTATTCACCTGCATTCTAATTGCATGATGGAATATAAGTTTCATAAAAAATGAACATACAAGTATAATTAATTTTTAGAGTACAACATTTAAATTATAATCGTTTATTATTGCCTTCATTAACCTGCATTCTAACTGCAAGCATGATGTAATTTATTTTTTTACAAGAAATGATCATAGCTTGCTCTTACACTTTAGGAAGATTATAGGTGTTAACCTAATATCCGGATATTGAGTAGACGTAACAAATGTTGAAAAAGTAAGTTACTTACATGCATGATATTAATATTACTGCAAAACAAAGTCCTGAATCGCTAAAATTATTTTAAATATTACTATGAAATAAATTTTATCTTCATTGAACTCAAAGAAAATATTTCTCATGGAAATCTCTATACTTTTCTCATGAGAACTGTACTATGTCTTAATCTATTAAGTGTCTTTAATTAATCAATTTTTTTTCTAGTTTTATTAACAAATGTACCGAATTATTCAATACAGCTCAGAATTTTGATGCTTTATTCTTAGAGGTGAGAAAATTTCAATGTGATTCGTTATTTTTAATTCTTAATGGAAAAAATCATGCTAAATTATAAAAGTATTGATTAAATTTATTTTAATTATTTTCATCTAAATATTTGTAACATTATAAATACCTCCAATTTTGAGAAAAAATAAAATAAAAAATAAGATTTAAATTTGAGAAATACGAAAGATGGGAAAAGATTTAGAAATGAAAATATTTTTCATTCACAGCAACTGCGAATATAATAGCATCAAAAATATATTTTAGAAACTAATCTTGAAAAGTATTCTAATATATATGGTACGTATCTAGGAGATTGATATATATTTCGATAAAGTCAAAAAATATCTACGAAAATAAAGCGAATTAGTATGAAATAGATTCTTAACATAACAGAATTTATCTTCAGATAGCAAAGAAAGAAATAGAAATCCCTTACAATTTTTTCTTAATCCCCATCATATCTGAATCTATCAGTTCAGCACACAAATTCGATGCAAATTCTTAAGAATAAGATCAAGAAATTCACACTTTAATCGCTAAGAAAATATTTCACTTCACAATCGCAAAGAAAAAAAATCACTTGTGACAGGAAACAATAGAATCTTTCTCCTTTTTTGTGGTTAACAATTATGAATTCCAACAATAAGGTTTGCATATAATGTAAATCGTAACAGACATTTGCATTTGCTGTTAAAAGTACAAATTTTAATTATTGAGCATTGCTGTATGTTTGTTTATTATGTCATAATCGTTTTTTAAATGATCATTAAAAAAATCCAAAATAATTGTAAACTTAAATTTCTGAAATATTTTTTCAAAGCCATTGTACAAATTATGATTAATATCCATTATTACGAATGGATTTAATTGACTTAATGACTCAAATCGAATTACCCCATTGTTATTTTGTGATAAAAGTCGTCATTTGGTATATTGGTATCCGACTACGTTAAAAACACTGGTTATCGGCCACATTGGCGAATTCTTTTTTTTATTATTATTATTTCTTGTAGTTCAGGCTTTCCTCTTTTCAAAATAGTATTTTCTAGAAAAGGAAGGTTTGACCTATCATCCAGGATAATTTTAAACAATTTTTTAGCTAAAATTTTTCTTTAACTTCAATTTTCTCAAACTTTAATTTTCATAAAAATTATCCACCGTTAACATGATATCTCAAAAACTAATAGTGGTATTTATATAAATATTTCAGCGTGTTTTTTAAACACTGTGTGCAATGAAATGAACGAAAAGTTTTATTGTTGGTGAAATACTTTTTCATTTATAGGTTTAGTTAGTTTAGTTATATTAACGTCCCGTTTTAAAGCAATACTAGGGCTATTTTGGAACGGACCTCGTAATTTTGAACCACGGTCAGATGATGAGGACGACACCTGAGCTGACACTCCCCCTCTCCTCACCACACCACACCAGCGGGATTTTCATTTATAGGAGTTTTTAGAAAAATTAAGTTGTAATTTTATGAAAAAAAATGCATATATACGTATATTTTAACCCATACTTTCTTTGCATCTCAAAATGTTTCTGAGATTTTGGTTCATTTCATTCATCATTATATTCTATAACTTGCGTACAAAGAAATATAGGATTGCTGCATTACAATGTTGTGTAGAGTGTTAACCGTTTTAGTTAAATTTCATTAAAATTTACTACGAATTTTCCTATTTCTCAAAATATATTATATTTCCAAATAATTTTTTTTGTATTTATAGTGTTTATAATTGACAATGCATCTAAAAACCATAAATAGTTTTTAAAAAATCCAATTTTTCAAAAATATTCCTTCGAACGTAGTCGGTTACCTTAATTACTTTAACTGTTTTTTTATAAATATTACACCAGCTGGCTATTTCAACATCATTTAATATATTATGCAAACTTAAACAGACTATACACAAAGTGGATAAATATCTTCTTTATTTTTCAACTATTTACAATGGTTTCTTTTTCGTTTAGAGCAATATACATATAATCAAAGTTTTGTGTCACAGCTATGGCCTGGCCTTTGCGTTTTAATAGGCGAATCAGCTAATCATGGATGAATTTTAATTAGAAATAAAATCCCAACTTTTAAAGCTACATCAGGGTTATTTTGAGACGAATGCCGTAATTTTCACTAAATTTTTAAAAATATTTTTTAAACTAAAAAAAATTATGTCAACATCTATTTGCTCCGAAATTATTTCAATTTATTACATAAATATAAACACAACCAAATACAACTAAATGATAAGACTTTTTTTCAATTTCTCTTTTTTATTTAGCTCATTTCTCAGAAATCAATTTTTTTTTAAATATAACACTATTAAGTAAAATACAAAATATTTCGTGATTTTACTCCCATTTAGATCACATTTCCAAATTATCAAAATTAAATACTGACCCCGTTAATTCGGTATTTTCGGTCTCTTGAGTGTAAGGTCCTGAGTAAAATTAAGTATATATTTTTTTAAATATTAGTTACTTCAAATATAATTTCTCATACAGCAGTAATAAATTACTTTTTAATATTTGGGTATACTAGGCGCATAAATGTGATAATGGGAAACCATTCTTTTTTTATGTTAAAAAAAGACGCCTATTTGTTATAAAAATGGAATATTCAAAATGGTTTGTTAGTTTTTTTTTTTTTTTTTTTTTTTGGCCAAGAGCCACTTTTAGCTATGATGCTGCAAATCCATTAATATTGACTCCTTAAAACATTTCTGTGAGTTTATAAGAAAACAAGAGTTGGAACCCTTGTTCCAATACATAAAATGAAGAAACCACTGTGATGAGAAGATGATAATAAAAGCCATGGTAGATAGCACAGATCATAGCTAAAATAATTAAATATTATTATAACCCACCTCCCCCAATTATTTTAATATAACGATAGAGATTGACCTGAGAAGTTTTCGAAATCAAATCATGCGGATCAACTATTTTTTACCTACTTTTTTTGTTTATGAAGTGCAGATATGGAACTGCTGCTCTTTAACTCATGCAAATATCTGTGATATATTATTTAGTTCTTTTATGTTTTGCAATAATTTTGATCTCTTATTATGACAGCATTCTTTATTAAATATTTTTGACCAATACTCAGAAGATCTTGTGAAAATGAATAGAGTTTCTGGTTTCATTTGAAATCTGTACTTAATCTTTTGACAACTAATTTAATAACTACAGGCGAGACATGTATGTTCTGTATTAGTCAAAAGGCTAAAGTAAATTTTGATTCACAAAAGAATACTTAAAAGTGCAAATAATTTCTTATGTTCAATTCCTTAACTTAATTTATATATTTTATTTTCTGTAAAATATTTAAATTTTGTTGTATGTTTGTTTTTTCCCTCTAACTTATCCGAGTTCTGTGTATTTGAATTTTTATGATACTGAATGAATTTAAAATCTGTTAGTTGTCTTATTCAAGTCCTTGCGCACTTGTGATAATATTTGGATATTATTATTGATACTTTATAATAATGTAAGAAACTATCAATCCATAAATAAACAATGTGCAAAAACACCTATATAATTTTTCTGAATCTATATAATGAAATATAAAATATACATTGCATTTAGAAAGCTCTAATGCTGCTACAACTAAAACACAAATGAACTTAACCAAAATTAGAAATAAATATTAAGTTAATAGTCAAAGAATCAAAAAGAAAGATTAACTGAATCCGGCCCGAAGACTTTCTCAAGGGTCACCCTCAGGCAAGGATTCAAACCAGGGATTTTTTCTGTGAGGGGTCTGACTTTCGTCCAACAAACTGACCCCTCGTGACCCGAAAATCCCAGAAAATTGATGTTTTAGAGATAAATTAGTATCACAAGATTAAAACAAGTAAAAACACTAGCAAAAAAACAAACCAAATAAGACCACAGCAAATCAAATCACAAAATACATGAAAAAAGAACCAAAAAAGTAATATAAACACAAGGTAAAATACTTACAAAATGAAAGTACAAATCTGAAGAAAACTACTTGAGGTTAAAACGTGCTATTGTAGATGTATTTCGTTAAACTAAACTAAGATTTAATTTTTCCACGTTTACAGCTATATCCGCCTCCCACGTTTCGTCATAATGTATCGTCATCAAACTTGAAGCGCCATCTATTGAATTAAAACTCAAAGCTAACAAACAGGAGGAAGTCAGAAATTAAACAGACCCTCTCTTATCAAAACTTCTATATTGCAAAAGTTTTGGGGAAATTCGTTAATAGTTAAATTTTTAATGAGATTGTTTGTTGCTAAGATATAAGAGCTTTTATTATTGCAAATTTTTTTAATTCTGTTAAATTGTGAAAATATCAAATTTTTGAAAATTTTAGAGTTTAAATTAGAATGGTAGTTACTAAGTTTAATTATTTTAAAGTTAAATTCATCCCTTTTATCATAAATACCTATCAAAGTTTTTCCATTATCAATTTCTATATTTAAATCTAAATAATTAGCTTTAAGTTGATTTTCGTTTGTTTGAGTTAAAACTAATTCTTTTGGGTAACAATTAATAATATCATTAGGATTATCCACATTTAACAAAATTAAGTCATCAATATATCTCCAGCCTATTATTAAGTTAAGTTTAATTATTTCTTTTTCATAATAATGTAGGAAAATATTGGCTAACGCACTTGAAAAAACTGTTCCCATTGGAATTCCTTTTTCTTGTTTATAAAAATTTATTCCGTTAAAAACATAGTTTTCTTTAATATTAAATTTACATAACTCTAACCAATTAGTTTTTGTAATAATATCTCTATTTAAATATTCTTCATATATGTTAGTACAGACATCTATTAACTTTTCATGAGGTAGATTAGTGTATAAATTTTCAAAATCATAAGTATTAAGCTTATTAATATTGTTATCTTTTAGAAAGTCCAAAATATCTTTGTTACTATTGATAATAAAATTATCTTCCTCTTTAATTTTGTTTAGGACAATTTTTAAGTATCCAAAGAAATGTTTTCCCGTATAGTAATTGTAACTGCCAGTGCTACAAGTTACGAATCTAAAATTTATTGGTTTTTATAAGTATAATTAATTTTTAGAGTACAACATTTAAATTATAATCGTTTATTATCGCCTTCATTCATTTGCATTCTAACTGCAAGTATGATGTAATTTTTTTTTTTATAAGAAATGATCATAGCTTGATCTTACACTTTAGGAAGATTATACGTGTTAACCTAATATCCGGATATTGAGTAGACGTAACAAATGTTGAAAAAGTAAGTTACTTAAATGCATGATATTAATATTACTGCAAAACAAAGTCCTGAATTGCTAAAATTATTTTAAATATTACTATGAAATAAATTTTATCTTCATTGAACTCAAAGAAAATATTTCTCATGGAAATCTCTATACTTTTCTCATGAGAACTGTATTATGCCTTAATTTATTGAGTGTCCTTAATTAATCAATTTTTTTTCTAGTTTTATTAACAAATGTACCGAATTATTCAATACAGCTCAGAATTTTGATGCTTTATTCTTAGAGGTAAGAAAATTTCAAAGTGATTCGCTATTTTTAATTCTTAATAAAGTAGGTCATGCTAAAATTATAAAAAATATTAATTAAATTTATTTTAATTATTTTAATCTAAATATTTGTAAAATTATAAATACCTCACATTTTGAGAAAAAATAAAATAAAAAATAAGATTTAAATTTGAAAAATACGAAAGATGGAAAAAGATTTAGAAATGAAAATATTTTTCATTCACAGCAACTGCGAATATAATAGCATCAAAAATATATTTTAGAAACTAATCTTGAAAAGTATTCTAATATATATGGTACGTATCTAGGAGATTGATATATATTTCGATAAAGTCAAAAAATATCTACGAAAATAAAGCGAATTAGTAAGAAATAGATTCTTAACATAACAGAATTTATTTTCAGATAGCAAAGAAAGAAATGGAAATCCCTTACAATTTTTTCTTAATCCCCATCATATCTAAAACTATCAGTTCAGCACACAAATTCGATGCAAATTCTTAAGAATAAGATCAAGAAATTCACACTTTAATCGCTAAGAAAATATTTCACTTCACAATCGCAAAGAAAAAATCACTTGTGACAGGAAACAATAGAATCTTTCTCATTTTTTGTGGTTAACAATTATGAATTCCAACAATAAGGTTTGCATATAATGTAAATCGTAACAGACATTTGCATTTGCTGTTAAAAGTACAAATTTTAATTATTGAGCATTGCTGTATGTTTGTTTATTATGTCATAATCGTTTTTTAAATGATCATTAAAAAAATCCAAAATAATTGTAAACTTAAATTTCTGAAATATTTTTTCAAAGCAATTGTACAAATTATGATTAATATCCATTATTACGAATGGATTTAATTGACTTAATGACTCAAATCGAATTACCCCATTGTTATTTTGTGATAAAAGTCGTCATTTGGTATATTGGTATCCGACTACGTTAAAAACACTGGTTATCGGCCACATTGGCGAATTCTTTTTTTTTTATTATTATTATTTCTTGTAGTTCAGGCTTTCCTCTTTTCAAAATAGTATTTTCTAGAAAAGGAAGGTTTGACCTATCATCCAGGATAATTTTAAACAATTTTTTAGCTAAAATTTTTCTTTAACTTCAATTTTCTCAAACTTTAATTTTCATAAAAATTATCCACCGTTAACATGATATCTCAAAAACTAATAGTGGTATTTATATAAATATTTCAGCGTGTTTTTTAAACACTGTGTGCAATGAAATGAACGAAAAGTTTTATTGTTGGTGAAATACTTTTTCATTTATAGGTTTAGTTAGTTTAGTTATATTAACGTCCCGTTTTAAAGCAATACTAGGGCTATTTTGGAACGGACCTCGTAATTTTGAACCACGGTCAGATGATGAGGACGACACCTGAGCTGACACTCCCCCTCTCCTCACCACACCACACCAGCGGGATTTTCATTTATAGGAGTTTTTAGAAAAATTAAGTTGTAATTTTATGAAAAAAAATGCATATATACGTATATTTTAACCCATAATTTCTTTGCATCTCAAAATGTTTCTGAGATTTTGGTTCATTTCATTCATCATTATATTCTATAACTTGCGTACAAAGAAATATAGGATTGCTGCATTACAATGTTGTGTAGAGTGTTAACCGTTTTAGTTAAATTTCATTAAAATTTACTACGAATTTTCCTATTTCTCAAAATATATTATATTTCCAAATAATTTTTTTTGTATTTATAGTGTTTATAATTGACAATGCATCTAAAAACCATAAATAGTTTTTAAAAAATCCAATTTTTCAAAAATATTCCTTCGAACGTAGTCGGTTACCTTAATTACTTTAACTGTTTTTTTATAAATATTACACCAGCTGGCTATTTCAACATCATTTAATATATTATGCAAACTTAAACAGACTATACACAAAGTGGATAAATATCTTCTTTATTTTTCAACTATTTACAATGGTTTCTTTTTCGTTTAGAGCAATATACATATAATCAAAGTTTTGTGTCACAGCTATGGCCTGGCCTTTGCGTTTTAATAGGCGAATCAGCTAATCATGGATGAATTTTAATTAGAAATAAAATCCCAACTTTTAAAGCTACATCAGGGTTATTTTGAGACGAATGCCGTAATTTTCACTAAATTTTTAAAAATATTTTTTAAACTAAAAAAAATTATGTCAACATCTATTTGCTCCGAAATTATTTCAATTTATTACATAAATATAAACACAACCAAATACAACTAAATGATAAGACTTTTTTTCAATTTCTCTTTTTTATTTAGCTCATTTCTCAGAAATCAATTTTTTTTAAATATAACACTATTAAGTAAAATACAAAATATTTCGTGATTTTACTCCCATTTAGATCACATTTCCAAATTATCAAAATTAAATACTGACCCCGTTAATTCGGTATTTTCGGTCTCTTGAGTGTAAGGTCCTGAGTAAAATTAAGTATATATTTTTTTAAATATTAGTTACTTCAAATATAATTTCTCATACAGCAGTAATAAATTACTTTTTAATATTTGGGTATACTAGGCGCATAAATGTGATAATGGGAAACCATTCTTTTTTTATGTTAAAAAAAGACGCCTATTTGTTATAAAAATGGAATATTCAAAATGGTTTGTTAGTTTTTTTTTTTTTTTTTTTTTTTGGCCAAGAGCCACTTTTAGCTATGATGCTGCAAATCCATTAATATTGACTCCTTAAAACATTTCTGTGAGTTTATAAGAAAACAAGAGTTGGAACCCTTGTTCCAATACATAAAATGAAGAAACCACTGTGATGAGAAGATGATAATAAAAGCCATGGTAGATAGCACAGATCATAGCTAAAATAATTAAATATTATTATAACCCACCTCCCCCAATTATTTTAATATAACGATAGAGATTGACCTGAGAAGTTTTCGAAATCAAATCATGCGGATCAACTATTTTTTACCTACTTTTTTTGTTTATGAAGTGCAGATATGGAACTGCTGCTCTTTAACTCATGCAAATATCTGTGATATATTATTTAGTTCTTTTATGTTTTGCAATAATTTTGATCTCTTATTATGACAGCATTCTTTATTAAATATTTTTGACCAATACTCAGAAGATCTTGTGAAAATGAATAGAGTTTCTGGTTTCATTTGAAATCTGTACTTAATCTTTTGACAACTAATTTAATAACTACAGGCGAGACATGTATGTTCTGTATTAGTCAAAAGGCTAAAGTAAATTTTGATTCACAAAAGAATACTTAAAAGTGCAAATAATTTCTTATGTTCAATTCCTTAACTTAATTTATATATTTTATTTTCTGTAAAATATTTAAATTTTGTTGTATGTTTGTTTTTTCCCTCTAACTTATCCGAGTTCTGTGTATTTGAATTTTTATGATACTGAATGAATTTAAAATCTGTTAGTTGTCTTATTCAAGTCCTTGCGCACTTGTGATAATATTTGGATATTATTATTGATACTTTATAATAATGTAAGAAACTATCAATCCATAAATAAACAATGTGCAAAAACACCTATATAATTTTTCTGAATCTATATAATGAAATATAAAATATACATTGCATTTAGAAAGCTCTAATGCTGCTACAACTAAAACACAAATGAACTTAACCAAAATTAGAAATAAATATTAAGTTAATAGTCAAAGAATCAAAAAGAAAGATTAACTGAATCCGGCCCGAAGACTTTCTCAAGGGTCACCCTCAGGCAAGGATTCAAACCAGGGATTTTTTCTGTGAGGGGTCTGACTTTCGTCCAACAAACTGACCCCTCGTGACCCGAAAATCCCAGAAAATTGATGTTTTAGAGATAAATTAGTATCACAAGATTAAAACAAGTAAAAACACTAGCAAAAAAACAAACCAAATAAGACCACAGCAAATCAAATCACAAAATACATGAAAAAAGAACCAAAAAAGTAATATAAACACAAGGTAAAATACTTACAAAATGAAAGTACAAATCTGAAGAAAACTACTTGAGGTTAAAACGTGCTATTGTAGATGTATTTCGTTAAACTAAACTAAGATTTAATTTTTCCACGTTTACAGCTATATCCGCCTCCCACGTTTCGTCATAATGTATCGTCATCAAACTTGAAGCGCCATCTATTGAATTAAAACTCAAAGCTAACAAACAGGAGGAAGTCAGAAATTAAACAGACCCTCTCTTATCAAAACTTCTATATTGCAAAAGTTTTGGGGAAATTCGTTAATAGTTAAATTTTTAATGAGATTGTTTGTTGCTAAGATATAAGAGCTTTTATTATTGCAAATTTTTTTAATTCTGTTAAATTGTGAAAATATCAAATTTTTGAAAATTTTAGAGTTTAAATTAGAATGGTAGTTACTAAGTTTAATTATTTTAAAGTTAAATTCATCCCTTTTATCATAAATACCTATCAAAGTTTTTCCATTATCAATTTCTATATTTAAATCTAAATAATTAGCTTTAAGTTGATTTTCGTTTGTTTGAGTTAAAACTAATTCTTTTGGGTAACAATTAATAATATCATTAGGATTATCCACATTTAACAAAATTAAGTCATCAATATATCTCCAGCCTATTATTAAGTTAAGTTTAATTATTTCTTTTTCATAATAATGTAGGAAAATATTGGCTAACGCACTTGAAAAAACTGTTCCCATTGGAATTCCTTTTTCTTGTTTATAAAAATTTATTCCGTTAAAAACATAGTTTTCTTTAATATTAAATTTACATAACTCTAACCAATTAGTTTTTGTAATAATATCTCTATTTAAATATTCTTCATATATGTTAGTACAGACATCTATTAACTTTTCATGAGGTAGATTAGTGTATAAATTTTCAAAATCATAAGTATTAAGCTTATTAATATTGTTATCTTTTAGAAAGTCCAAAATATCTTTGTTACTATTGATAATAAAATTATCTTCCTCTTTAATTTTGTTTAGGACAATTTTTAAGTATCCAAAGAAATGTTTTCCCGTATAGTAATTGTAACTGCCAGTGCTACAAGTTACGAATCTAAAATTTATTGGTTTTTATAAGTATAATTAATTTTTAGAGTACAACATTTAAATTATAATCGTTTATTATCGCCTTCATTCATTTGCATTCTAACTGCAAGTATGATGTAATTTTTTTTTTTATAAGAAATGATCATAGCTTGATCTTACACTTTAGGAAGATTATACGTGTTAACCTAATATCCGGATATTGAGTAGACGTAACAAATGTTGAAAAAGTAAGTTACTTAAATGCATGATATTAATATTACTGCAAAACAAAGTCCTGAATTGCTAAAATTATTTTAAATATTACTATGAAATAAATTTTATCTTCATTGAACTCAAAGAAAATATTTCTCATGGAAATCTCTATACTTTTCTCATGAGAACTGTATTATGCCTTAATTTATTGAGTGTCCTTAATTAATCAATTTTTTTTCTAGTTTTATTAACAAATGTACCGAATTATTCAATACAGCTCAGAATTTTGATGCTTTATTCTTAGAGGTAAGAAAATTTCAAAGTGATTCGCTATTTTTAATTCTTAATAAAGTAGGTCATGCTAAAATTATAAAAAATATTAATTAAATTTATTTTAATTATTTTAATCTAAATATTTGTAAAATTATAAATACCTCACATTTTGAGAAAAAATAAAATAAAAAATAAGATTTAAATTTGAAAAATACGAAAGATGGAAAAAGATTTAGAAATGAAAATATTTTTCATTCACAGCAACTGCGAATATAATAGCATCAAAAATATATTTTAGAAACTAATCTTGAAAAGTATTCTAATATATATGGTACGTATCTAGGAGATTGATATATATTTCGATAAAGTCAAAAAATATCTACGAAAATAAAGCGAATTAGTAAGAAATAGATTCTTAACATAACAGAATTTATTTTCAGATAGCAAAGAAAGAAATGGAAATCCCTTACAATTTTTTCTTAATCCCCATCATATCTAAAACTATCAGTTCAGCACACAAATTCGATGCAAATTCTTAAGAATAAGATCAAGAAATTCACACTTTAATCGCTAAGAAAATATTTCACTTCACAATCGCAAAGAAAAAATCACTTGTGACAGGAAACAATAGAATCTTTCTCATTTTTTGTGGTTAACAATTATGAATTCCAACAATAAGGTTTGCATATAATGTAAATCGTAACAGACATTTGCATTTGCTGTTAAAAGTACAAATTTTAATTATTGAGCATTGCTGTATGTTTGTTTATTATGTCATAATCGTTTTTTAAATGATCATTAAAAAAATCCAAAATAATTGTAAACTTAAATTTCTGAAATATTTTTTCAAAGCAATTGTACAAATTATGATTAATATCCATTATTACGAATGGATTTAATTGACTTAATGACTCAAATCGAATTACCCCATTGTTATTTTGTGATAAAAGTCGTCATTTGGTATATTGGTATCCGACTACGTTAAAAACACTGGTTATCGGCCACATTGGCGAATTCTTTTTTTTTTATTATTATTATTTCTTGTAGTTCAGGCTTTCCTCTTTTCAAAATAGTATTTTCTAGAAAAGGAAGGTTTGACCTATCATCCAGGATAATTTTAAACAATTTTTTAGCTAAAATTTTTCTTTAACTTCAATTTTCTCAAACTTTAATTTTCATAAAAATTATCCACCGTTAACATGATATCTCAAAAACTAATAGTGGTATTTATATAAATATTTCAGCGTGTTTTTTAAACACTGTGTGCAATGAAATGAACGAAAAGTTTTATTGTTGGTGAAATACTTTTTCATTTATAGGTTTAGTTAGTTTAGTTATATTAACGTCCCGTTTTAAAGCAATACTAGGGCTATTTTGGAACGGACCTCGTAATTTTGAACCACGGTCAGATGATGAGGACGACACCTGAGCTGACACTCCCCCTCTCCTCACCACACCACACCAGCGGGATTTTCATTTATAGGAGTTTTTAGAAAAATTAAGTTGTAATTTTATGAAAAAAATGCATATATACGTATATTTTAACCCATAATTTCTTTGCATCTCAAAATGTTTCTGAGATTTTGGTTCATTTCATTCATCATTATATTCTATAACTTGCGTACAAAGAAATATAGGATTGCTGCATTACAATGTTGTGTAGAGTGTTAACCGTTTTGGTTAAATTTCATTAAAATTTACTACGAATTTTCCTATTTCTCAAAATATATTATATTTCCAAATAATTTTTTTTGTATTTATAGTGTTTATAATTGACAATGCATCTAAAAACCATAAATAGTTTTTAAAAAATCCAATTTTTCAAAAATATTCCTTCGAACGTAGTCGGTTACCTTAATTACTTTAACTGTTTTTTTATAAATATTACACCAGCTGGCTATTTCAACATCATTTAATATATTATGCAAACTTAAACAGACTATACACAAAGTGGATAAATATCTTCTTTATTTTTCAACTATTTACAATGGTTTCTTTTTCGTTTAGAGCAATATACATATAATCAAAGTTTTGTGTCACAGCTATGGCCTGGCCTTTGCGTTTTAATAGGCGAATCAGCTAATCATGGATGAATTTTAATTAGAAATAAAATCCCAACTTTTAAAGCTACATCAGGGTTATTTTGAGACGAATGCCGTAATTTTCACTAAATTTTTAAAAATATTTTTTAAACTAAAAAAAATTATGTCAACATCTATTTGCTCCGAAATTATTTCAATTTATTACATAAATATAAACACAACCAAATACAACTAAATGATAAGACTTTTTTTCAATTTCTCTTTTTTATTTAGCTCATTTCTCAGAAATCAATTTTTTTTTTAAATATAACACTATTAAGTAAAATACAAAATATTTCGTGATTTTACTCCCATTTAGATCACATTTCCAAATCATCAAAATTAAATACTGACCCCGTTAATTCGGTATATTCGGTCTCTTGAGTGTAAGGTCCTGAGTAAAATTAAGTATATATTTTTTTAAATATTAGTTACTTCAAATATAATTTCTCATACAGCAGTAATAAATTACTTTTTAATATTTAGGTATACTAGGAGCATAAATGTGATAATGGGAAACCATTCTTTTTTTATGTTAAAAAAAAGACGCCTATTTGTTATAAAAATGGAATATTCAAAATGGTTTGTTAGTTTTTTTTTTTTTTTTTTTTTTTTTTTTTTTTTTCTTTTTGGCCAAGAGCCACTTTTAGCTATGATGCTGCAAATCCATTAATATTGACTCCTTAAAACATTTCTGTGAGTTTATAAGAAAACAAGAGTTGGAACCCTTGTTCCAATACATAAAATGAAGAAACCACTGTGATGAGAAGATGATAATAAAAGCCATGGTAGATAGCACAGATCATAGCTAAAATAATTAAATATTATTATAACCCACCTCCCCCAATTATTTTAATATAACGATAGAGATTGACCTGAGGAGTTTTCGAAATCAAATCATGCGGATCAACTATTTTTTACCTACTTTTTTTGTTTATGAAGTGCAGATATGGAACTGCTGCTCTTTAACTCATGCAAATATCTGTGATATATTATTTAGTTCTTTTATGTTTTGTATTAATTTTGATCTCTTATTATGACAGCATTCTTTATTAAATATTTTTGACCAATACTCAGAAGATCTTGTGAAAATGAATAGAGTTTCTGGTTTCATTTGAAATCTGTACTTAATCTTTTGACAACTAATTTAATAACTACAGGCGAGACATGTATGTTCTGTATTAGTCAAAAGGCTAAAGTAAATTTTGATTCACAAAAGAATACTTAAAAGTGCAAATAATTTCTTATGTTCAATTCCTTAACTTTATTTATATATTTTATTTTCTGTAAAATATTTAAATTTTGTTGTGTGTTTGTTTTTTCCCTCTAACTTATCCGAGTTCTGTGTATTTGAATTTTTATGATACTGAATGAATTTAAAATCTGTTAGTTGTCTTATTCAAGTCCTTGCGCACTTGTGATAATATTTGGATATTATTATTGATACTTTATAATAATGTAAGAAACTATCAATCCATAAATAAACAATGTGCAAAAACACCTATATAATTTTTCTGAATCTATATAATAAAATATAAAATATACATTGTATTTAGAAAGCTCTAATGCTGCTACAACTAAAACACAAATGAACTTAACCAAAATTAGAAATAAATATTAAGTTAATAGTCAAAGAATCAAAAAGAAAGATTAACTGAATCCGGCCCGAAGACTTTCTCAAGGGTCACCCTCAGGCAAGGATTCAAACCAGGGATTTTTTCTGTGAGGGGTCTGACTTTCGTCCAACAAACTGACCCCTCGTGACCCGAAAATCCCAGAAAATTGATGTTTTAGAGATAAATTAGTATCACAAGATTAAAACAAGTAAAAACACTAGCAAAAAAACAAACCAAATAAGACCACAGCAAATCAAATCACAAAATACATGAAAAAAGAACCAAAAAAGTAATATAAACACAAGGTAAAATACTTACAAAATGAAAGTACAAATCTGAAGAAAACTACTTGAGGTTAAAACGTGCTATTGTAGATGTATTTCGTTAAACTAAACTAAGATTTAATTTTTCCACGTTTACAGCTATATCCGCCTCCCACGTTTCGTCATAATGTATCGTCATCAAACTTGAAGCGCCATCTATTGAATTAAAACTCAAAGCTAACAAACAGGAGGAAGTCAGAAATTAAACAGACCCTCTCTTATCAAAACTTCTATATTGCAAAAGTTTTGGGGAAATTCGTTAATAGTTAAATTTTTAATGAGATTGTTTGTTGCTAAGATATAAGAGCTTTTATTATTGCAAATTTTTTTAATTCTGTTAAATTGTGAAAATATCAAATTTTTGAAAATTTTAGAGTTTAAATTAGAATGGTAGTTACTAAGTTTAATTATTTTAAAGTTAAATTCATCCCTTTTATCATAAATACCTATCAAAGTTTTTCCATTATCAATTTCTATATTTAAATCTAAATAATTAGCTTTAAGTTGATTTTCGTTTGTTTGAGTTAAAACTAATTCTTTTGGGTAACAATTAATAATATCATTAGGATTATCCACATTTAACAAAATTAAGTCATCAATATATCTCCAGCCTATTATTAAGTTAAGTTTAATTATTTCTTTTTCATAATAATGTAGGAAAATATTGGCTAACGCACTTGAAAAAACTGTTCCCATTGGAATTCCTTTTTCTTGTTTATAAAAATTTATTCCGTTAAAAACATAGTTTTCTTTAATATTAAATTTACATAACTCTAACCAATTAGTTTTTGTAATAATATCTCTATTTAAATATTCTTCATATATGTTAGTACAGACATCTATTAACTTTTCATGAGGTAGATTAGTGTATAAATTTTCAAAATCATAAGTATTAAGCTTATTAATATTGTTATCTTTTAGAAAGTCCAAAATATCTTTGTTACTATTGATAATAAAATTATCTTCCTCTTTAATTTTGTTTAGGACAATTTTTAAGTATCCAAAGAAATGTTTTCCCGTATAGTAATTGTAACTGCCAGTGCTACAAGTTACGAATCTAAAATTTATTGGTTTTTATAAGTATAATTAATTTTTAGAGTACAACATTTAAATTATAATCGTTTATTATCGCCTTCATTCATTTGCATTCTAACTGCAAGTATGATGTAATTTATTTTTTTTTATAAGAAATGATCATAGCTTGATCTTACACTTTAGGAAGATTATACGTGTTAACCTAATATCCGGATATTGAGTAGACGTAACAAATGTTGAAAAAGTAAGTTACTTAAATGCATGATATTAATATTACTGCAAAACAAAGTCCTGAATTGCTAAAATTATTTTAAATATTACTATGAAATAAATTTTATCTTCATTGAACTCAAAGAAAATATTTCTCATGGAAATCTCTATACTTTTCTCATGAGAACTGTATTATGCCTTAATTTATTGAGTGTCCTTAATTAATCAATTTTTTTTCTAGTTTTATTAACAAATGTACCGAATTATTCAATACAGCTCAGAATTTTGATGCTTTATTCTTAGAGGTAAGAAAATTTCAAAGTGATTCGCTATTTTTAATTCTTAATAAAGTAGGTCATGCTAAAATTATAAAAAATATTAATTAAATTTATTTTAATTATTTTAATCTAAATATTTGTAAAATTATAAATACCTCACATTTTGAGAAAAAATAAAATAAAAAATAAGATTTAAATTTGAAAAATACGAAAGATGGAAAAAGATTTAGAAATGAAAATATTTTTCATTCACAGCAACTGCGAATATAATAGCATCAAAAATATATTTTAGAAACTAATCTTGAAAAGTATTCTAATATATATGGTACGTATCTAGGAGATTGATATATATTTCGATAAAGTCAAAAAATATCTACGAAAATAAAGCGAATTAGTAAGAAATAGATTCTTAACATAACAGAATTTATTTTCAGATAGCAAAGAAAGAAATGGAAATCCCTTACAATTTTTTCTTAATCCCCATCATATCTAAAACTATCAGTTCAGCACACAAATTCGATGCAAATTCTTAAGAATAAGATCAAGAAATTCACACTTTAATCGCTAAGAAAATATTTCACTTCACAATCGCAAAGAAAAAATCACTTGTGACAGGAAACAATAGAATCTTTCTCATTTTTTGTGGTTAACAATTATGAATTCCAACAATAAGGTTTGCATATAATGTAAATCGTAACAGACATTTGCATTTGCTGTTAAAAGTACAAATTTTAATTATTGAGCATTGCTGTATGTTTGTTTATTATGTCATAATCGTTTTTTAAATGATCATTAAAAAAATCCAAAATAATTGTAAACTTAAATTTCTGAAATATTTTTTCAAAGCAATTGTACAAATTATGATTAATATCCATTATTACGAATGGATTTAATTGACTTAATGACTCAAATCGAATTACCCCATTGTTATTTTGTGATAAAAGTCGTCATTTGGTATATTGGTATCCGACTACGTTAAAAACACTGGTTATCGGCCACATTGGCGAATTCTTTTTTTTTTATTATTATTATTTCTTGTAGTTCAGGCTTTCCTCTTTTCAAAATAGTATTTTCTAGAAAAGGAAGGTTTGACCTATCATCCAGGATAATTTTAAACAATTTTTTAGCTAAAATTTTTCTTTAACTTCAATTTTCTCAAACTTTAATTTTCATAAAAATTATCCACCGTTAACATGATATCTCAAAAACTAATAGTGGTATTTATATAAATATTTCAGCGTGTTTTTTAAACACTGTGTGCAATGAAATGAACGAAAAGTTTTATTGTTGGTGAAATACTTTTTCATTTATAGGTTTAGTTAGTTTAGTTATATTAACGTCCCGTTTTAAAGCAATACTAGGGCTATTTTGGAACGGACCTCGTAATTTTGAACCACGGTCAGATGATGAGGACGACACCTGAGCTGACACTCCCCCTCTCCTCACCACACCACACCAGCGGGATTTTCATTTATAGGAGTTTTTAGAAAAATTAAGTTGTAATTTTATGAAAAAAATGCATATATACGTATATTTTAACCCATAATTTCTTTGCATCTCAAAATGTTTCTGAGATTTTGGTTCATTTCATTCATCATTATATTCTATAACTTGCGTACAAAGAAATATAGGATTGCTGCATTACAATGTTGTGTAGAGTGTTAACCGTTTTGGTTAAATTTCATTAAAATTTACTACGAATTTTCCTATTTCTCAAAATATATTATATTTCCAAATAATTTTTTTTGTATTTATAGTGTTTATAATTGACAATGCATCTAAAAACCATAAATAGTTTTTAAAAAATCCAATTTTTCAAAAATATTCCTTCGAACGTAGTCGGTTACCTTAATTACTTTAACTGTTTTTTTATAAATATTACACCAGCTGGCTATTTCAACATCATTTAATATATTATGCAAACTTAAACAGACTATACACAAAGTGGATAAATATCTTCTTTATTTTTCAACTATTTACAATGGTTTCTTTTTCGTTTAGAGCAATATACATATAATCAAAGTTTTGTGTCACAGCTATGGCCTGGCCTTTGCGTTTTAATAGGCGAATCAGCTAATCATGGATGAATTTTAATTAGAAATAAAATCCCAACTTTTAAAGCTACATCAGGGTTATTTTGAGACGAATGCCGTAATTTTCACTAAATTTTTAAAAATATTTTTTAAACTAAAAAAAATTATGTCAACATCTATTTGCTCCGAAATTATTTCAATTTATTACATAAATATAAACACAACCAAATACAACTAAATGATAAGACTTTTTTTCAATTTCTCTTTTTTATTTAGCTCATTTCTCAGAAATCAATTTTTTTTTTAAATATAACACTATTAAGTAAAATACAAAATATTTCGTGATTTTACTCCCATTTAGATCACATTTCCAAATCATCAAAATTAAATACTGACCCCGTTAATTCGGTATATTCGGTCTCTTGAGTGTAAGGTCCTGAGTAAAATTAAGTATATATTTTTTTAAATATTAGTTACTTCAAATATAATTTCTCATACAGCAGTAATAAATTACTTTTTAATATTTAGGTATACTAGGAGCATAAATGTGATAATGGGAAACCATTCTTTTTTTATGTTAAAAAAAAGACGCCTATTTGTTATAAAAATGGAATATTCAAAATGGTTTGTTAGTTTTTTTTTTTTTTTTTTTTTTTTTTTGGCCAAGAGCCACTTTTAGCTATGATGCTGCAAATCCATTAATATTGACTCCTTAAAACATTTCTGTGAGTTTATAAGAAAACAAGAGTTGGAACCCTTGTTCCAATACATAAAATGAAGAAACCACTGTGATGAGAAGATGATAATAAAAGCCATGGTAGATAGCACAGATCATAGCTAAAATAATTAAATATTATTATAACCCACCTCCCCCAATTATTTTAATATAACGATAGAGATTGACCTGAGGAGTTTTCGAAATCAAATCATGCGGATCAACTATTTTTTACCTACTTTTTTTGTTTATGAAGTGCAGATATGGAACTGCTGCTCTTTAACTCATGCAAATATCTGTGATATATTATTTAGTTCTTTTATGTTTTGTATTAATTTTGATCTCTTATTATGACAGCATTCTTTATTAAATATTTTTGACCAATACTCAGAAGATCTTGTGAAAATGAATAGAGTTTCTGGTTTCATTTGAAATCTGTACTTAATCTTTTGACAACTAATTTAATAACTACAGGCGAGACATGTATGTTCTGTATTAGTCAAAAGGCTAAAGTAAATTTTGATTCACAAAAGAATACTTAAAAGTGCAAATAATTTCTTATGTTCAATTCCTTAACTTTATTTATATATTTTATTTTCTGTAAAATATTTAAATTTTGTTGTATGTTTGTTTTTTCCCTCTAACTTATCCGAGTTCTGTGTATTTGAATTTTCATATGATACTGAATGAATTTAAAATCAGTTGTCTTATTCAAGTCCTTGCGCACTTGTGATAATATTTGGATATTATTATTGATACTTTATAATAATGTATATATTTTTATATTCACGTTTTATGTTTTGCCTTTTGTAAGTCTATTTTAATGTTACTGTACATTTGTTAATCTGCTCATTTGTGTCAGACATTTTCTATATACATGGATAGCTGTATTTAAATAATACAGCTAAAAATTACTCGTTCAAACCTGAAAGAATTTCAGTAAAATTATCCAAAAATCCTGTCAAAGAAAAAACGATCCTAGAAATAAGAACAGCAAGGGAAAACGATAAATTTTAAACTAATCATTATGTCAAAGATTTATTTTTTGACATTTATTTAAAAAATAATAAGTAATTAATAAATAAATAGAAATTACGATAAATGTAGTGAATGGTGAAATCTCTATAAATAGAGGATTGGAATGATGCTTATTTTTAAAGAATAAATTTTACAAAAATTAATTTCATTAAATAAGTAATTTTAACAATACACCGATTTCGAATTCTTCGTTGTTCCTTAAAACTTCGAAATAATTTTTTTTGTGTCTAAGTTTTAGATGTATGTGCATTGTATTTAATGTGTTCAATGTATTTTTTTTAAATGTAATGTCTTTTCTTATTGAATATATTGTAAAGAAGTAAAGTTTTCGAATGAAGTGAATCCTAAAAAAATTATTCAAAAAATTAAGATCGAAAACATACTTCTAGTTTCAGTTTCGAATTCAATAAAATAAATGCGAATAACAGATTATATTTTAGTATTAAATTAATAGAAATTTTAGAGGCCAGAGAAAATAATTAGAATTAAAAAGTTCTTATTTGTAGTACAATTGGTGTATTCAATTTTCTCAATGCATGTTAAAGAAGTCTTAATAAGTGTTTATTCTAAATGAATTAACACTTGCTATAATTAAGAAAAATAATTTAATTCTGATGAGACAACCTTTTGTAGTTTAAGTTGCTTGATCGATTATTTATAAAGAATAATCCTTTTTGTGTGAAATGTTCTGTATACAATTATTCTAATTATCTGTTGTTTATATAATATAATATTGTTACAAATCTGCAATTTTGCTACCCGGCACGAATAGTGTCATCGTGGGAAAAACCATTAAAACTGTTGTAAGATCTGTCCTGTGCGTGCTGAGCTAGGCGACTAACTTTGCGATCATTTGGCGATAAATTTGGCGACTTTGGCGAAAAAAGGGATAAAACTGGAAAGTTCGAACATTTTCACGATCCATCCAGTATGGACCGAGATACACCCTGATTGGTCTGGAAGATTATAGCCCCGCCTCCTGGAACTATAAAAGACAGGCACTCTGAAGCTGCAGTAAAGTCTAAGGAAATCAAGACCCCCAACCCATCTCCCCACCTCGAAAACAGAACACGGATCCTACTTTGACAGCTAATGAAGAATTCCCCTCTCTCCAAGAAACCATGGAAATCCTAAGAGAACTTAGAGAAATACTTAAAGAATTCCCCAAATTAATGGAAGCAGCCAAGCTAGCAAGGAAAGCTGATAACAAAGAAGAGAAAAAGATGATTATCCTCAACGCTCTGATCGGCTAAGTCCCACCAAAAGTTCAGACATTCCTCTGCAATAACCCTGCATCCTGATTGGTCACCTACGAACAATAGCTTATCCCTCACCGAACTCAGAAAACCTTCCTGCATCACCCACTCCTACTCTCCTCACAGCTGCTTTCCTATTGGCCAAGACTTCACACCCTCTCTCCCTCACCTGCCATGCGATGATTTCTTCAGAGGACTTTGCTCATTTCTCACTTCTCTCCACATCCATGCTGACGGACTCTTCGACCAGTTCTCAAATGCAGCTCTCCAGTTATGATCAAAGTTCAGGATATTATATGACGCCAGGCTTCTTATTAACCAGGATCTTGGAGATAGCCTTGCTACGCAAGGCGGGTGCTCCATAAACTCTACCATCTCAGCTTCAGTGAAGTCGTGTGAGAGTTGTCAGAGTCGCCGACAAGTAACAGAACTAGAGGATTAGACAGCAAGCAAGCTGCTGAACTAGCAATTAAATGCGCTGCGTTATTACGATTGATTGGCGGTATTTGTTGTAGAAAATTTTGTAACAATATTTACATGATTGTCATTGTGTTGCATTTTTAAGACAACATTATATTTACCTATGCACTTAATCAACACGTATGGCGATTTTTGATGAAATAAAAATATTTGTTATACGATAGCTTTATTTTGTAAATGTATATGTCAGCTTTCTTTTATGAAACATATTCATATTGTAGCATAATATTACATAAAATAACTTGTGAATTCACAATTTCCAGATATCAAAAATGTACTTTTGAAATGTTATTTTCAAATTGCATTGAATTCCTGTTCTATTGAGCGAAAGTTAGATTAATGTATCAAATAGAAAATTTTCATGCAATAGTACATACTAAATTAGTTATCAAATTTTTTAAAATCATGATATTCTTCTAAAATATTCTGGCATCTAGATTAATTTAATAACTGACATTAGTTAATATCAGAACACTCCTGAGTGTCCTAACTTTAATTCTCACCTAACTATAGCTCACCGTGTTCCACAAGATGATTATTTTTTTTACTTATGTGAAGTGTACTAAGAGAAAATATTTTAATCAAAAAATTGACTTCGAAATTTTGTTGAATCTGCGCGCTTCAAACCTCTGCCATTCTGAATAATTTGTTTTTGGAATAATTTCTGACATAATATGAACACAATAAAAATATAAAGTGCTACAAATATGAAATTTGGCATGTGGTTGTATCATAAAATTTATACATTTCTATCGGACGTTGGAAGAAATCCATTTATGAAAAATCTATCTGTGCGTCTGTCGATGTCCATGGTAAGCAGATAACTCAAATTAAGTGTTTAGAATTATCATTCGAATTGTAATTGTATCAAATTTTGGATTCTACCCAACAGAGGGTTGTATATTTGCAAATGTATGAAATGAAACATGACTGTTTAGTCTAATGTGGTTTTATCACTAACATTGTAGACGTGTATCTGAATTTGGAGAAAATAGATGGAAAGGAAGATACGAAAATTCAAATTTGTACCGTACTATGAAGCACAAAACGCGTCAGATTGTGTTAATATTCCGGAAAGTCGATGTGAGAGCATTCCCAGTGATCAATATTTAATGTTTATATTACTTTAAACAAATTCGGTTATGCCTGCTACATTAATCAATAAATGTCTCCGTATTCATTTCTTCATATTTGTAAAGACGACATTTCGAAATTAATTTTTCACTTTCTTCTTTGTGTGCTAGGAGAGAAAAACAATATGCAATTGTGTGTTCTCGATGATAATTCAATATTTTAATATTTTCAGAACTTAATTATCAATTGATTGAATAATTTCAAATATATTTCGATTCCGTGTGAAAATCGGCATCTGGTTTTGAATTTCAAATATATATATATATATATATATATATATATATATATATATATATATATATATATATATATATATATATATATATATATATATATATATATATATATATATATATATATAAAGCTCAATGTGTGTGTGTGTGAGTTGGCGCTCTACAGGCCAGATCGTTCGACCTACCGCTATCAAATTTGGCACATGCATACCTTGGAGGTCGGGAATATGCACCTGGGGTCCTTTTATTTAATTTTTAATTAGAATTTCAATTATTAATTAAAAACTAACTTTCGCTTCAAAAAATATTTTCCCACCGCCAAATGAGTAAGGCTTCAGTTTTATTTCCCACGCTCATAAGGATAGGCTTAACATTTTTCGGCCGATTATTTAAAACGATTCTGTTTATTTTCTTAGTTTTTGACGCATTTAAAATTAAACATTGTTAATTAATCGATCTTTCAGATTCATTCTGAAATACTTTTGAATTAAAATAAAACAGAATAAAAGAAATTAAAAATTTCTACTTAGCGTAGCATTACCTCAACTGGTGTAGAAAATTCACGCATTTGCGTTACCATAATTGGCGTTGAAAATTCACGCATGCGCATTGTGTTCTGATTGCTGATACTATTTTCAACGGATACTTTCATGAAGACTTAACATGTTTCCGACCGATTATTTCAAACGACTCTGTTTATTTTCTTAGAGTTTGATGCATTTGAAACTAAACATTGTTAATTAATTGATCTGTTCATGATGAATCTGAGAAAAGTTTGTAGAAAACTTCTTGAGATATTACATAAATTAAGAAAGATATTCTTTAGTGCCCATAAGTTTTAAATACCCAGGGACTCTCTTTTCATAACTCATATTTAAAAAAAATGCTCCGTTTCAGTAAAAAGATATTCTTATATTAATTGCAATTTAACCATTTCCACTTTAATTTAAAGCATAAATTCTACGTGAGTAACAGAAAATATGAGAGATACAAAGGCTGAAGGCCTTTATAATATTATGAATGAATTATCTGACTATCAAAATTTGAAGCTTTAAAATATTTTGATGGAGAAGCTATTAAAATAGGAGTGACATAAAATATTTAATTATTAAAATTTTCACGAGCATTAATTTGTAATATGAAATTCAACACAAAGTGTAATTATAATTGTAGTTACTTTATTTTGTTATCTTCAAAGTTCCGTTGAGAATATCATCTATGATATAAAATGAAATTCAGCCCTGCCTCTATAGGTAAAGAAAAATAAATTAAAAAAAAAGACCATTAATGTAAAAATCTTTGATCTACCAGAAAAACTATGTTTACAATTTTTTTCCCTCTCCTGGATTTTGTACTGCCATGCATTATGGAAAAGGGGCTTTTCCAGAATGATCTAGGATGGAAAAAAAAAAAACCTAAAAGAACTGGAAAAAGAGCAGGAGCTTCTTAATAAATCAAGATTAATGGTAGATGCCGCACCCAAAGCCTACTTGATACGTGTACAGGTATTACGGTTACAGTTTCTATAGCTGTAAGCCCGCTTTAAAGACATATGATATCATGATTCGTTTTTCTTGACAGCTTCAGGTAACAAAGCTCACTTCTAGCAGAAAAAGGATTTATAAATCAATAGGCGTACTATCCTCTCATTTTTAACTTCAAATATTTAATCTTTTTAATGCGTAGACAAGCAGAAATCTTTCGCAAATAGCTCTCTTAAGGCAAAATTGTTTATTCAAAGAAAATGGATTGATAAATAGTTAAGCATTTATTTGCAGTATCAAAATAATTGAGGTTGAAAATTCTGGTTATTTTGTGTTCGTAAAATGTGTCTCTAAACTGCAAATTTAAATAAACAGATTATAATTTCATTATAAATAAATGCCATTTATAGAATTGCTATTTTTTGTTTATTTATATATCTGGAGAAATTTTGTGATACTTAATTTGGTTTACATTTATATAGAAATATCGGTATAGCATTATAGTAACATATACGCCAATCATATTTTAAATTTAAATTTTAGGAGTTATCGTCGAAATGTATTTTTGGCAAGTATAGTCAGCTCTCGAAGATTAGACATCGTTCAGGTTTGGTTTGGTTTGGTTATATTAACGTCCCGTTTGAAGCAACACTAGTAGACATCGTTCAGAAAAAACATATATAATTAACTTAGATTCATAATTTTCTTACATGGGTGTTATTAAATAAATATCTTAGAGATTCAATCAACACCTAGAGTAGTTGAACACTTCGGTTTTAGAGCCTTAATAATAAGAGTTACATTAATGATAAAAACTTGAAATCATGCTTTAAATTGGAAATAACTAATTACAAATCAGACTTTGAAATTTTTTATCAGAATTGTAAACTTATTTTCTTTTTTGTCAAACTTATAAATGATTGCAGACATTCAGAACTATTTTGTATACAATTTTTGTAATTTTAATGAATGTATATTAATTAAATAATGCTCATTGGTTTTGGTGTCCAACTTGTTACTTGGGAAAGCTCAATGCGCTAATTTTTTTTATTTAAATATCATTTGCATAATATTAATCGTTCTTATAATTAATTAGTTTTAAATTTAAACTGAAACAGAACTAAGAATTGTGTATATTAACCTCCAGTAATAAATCAAACCTCATAAAATCAGATTCGCTAGAAAAACTCAACTATTCTCATCATTTATTATGTAACTACACGTTCTTATATAGAGCAGTAAGAGCAACTTTTTCAAGGCGTCTGCTTCGAACCGTAAAGTTCTAGATTCGAAACAGTATTTCAACCTAGAATCGAGGCATGAGTGGACTTGTTGAAAGTTAAATCTGTCGAAGTCTAATACACTCCTATTGGTGTGGCAATGAAATTTGGAGAAGGAGATACCAACTCAGGTGTCGTCCTCGTAATCTGTTCACAATTCAGTATTGAAATCTATCCAAAAATGGTCCCAATGTTGTTTCAAAAGGAAGTAAATATATTTAAGCTACGCTATGGTGTGAAGTAACGCTGAACGCTTTCTTATTAGACAGGTAAAATGCTCAATTTGTTTCAAAGCTGGTTTGATGTTGCGTAATTTATGAGTAATATACGAATTTGCGAGCATATGGGTTTATGAGTATTGTTTTATTACTGTAAAATATCTGGAATGAATCATGCTAATAAAAAAATAAAAGTAATATTTTCTAATAAATCCAGTATTTCAGACTCATTAATGAGAGATTCAGCAAAAATTATATTTAAAAAGTTTGTAAGATCCATGCTGAAAAAAAACATCAATATATATATATATATATATATATATATATATATATATATATATATATATATATATATATCTTTACTATTATTAGAGATTTTATCGACTATCCTTAAGTGCATCCTACTTCTTTAAATCAAAGTAAAATCATATTTAAAATGTTGATCAAGGTAATGCACCAGTCAAGAAAATTTCCAACTTTTAGGTGAGTAACAAGATTAGTATTCAAAATTCATACAGCCTCAATTCCAAACAGACACTAATTCCCCGAAATGTTTATGAAATTATTATCTTAGAATCTTATTATCTGACTCAATTATCTGAGAAATTGAGCTATAATAAAATTACTTCTGTCAAATTTATCGATTAGATTCAGAAATTTTCTATGCTTTTATATTAAACAGGTCTTTTAGATTTGTTCCGATTTTAGTGTAATATTATATCAGTAGAATAAAATTTGGCGTGGTTTGCACACTTTACTCGCCAAATTGTTTTCCTAAATAATGTTTGTGTTATCCCACGTGTCAGCTTAGCTATTTACCTTGATTAAGCTATAATTAACACGTTTGCAGATCAATACCCAACTACTTAGTTAATCCAATAATCTGGCTCACAATCTATATTTCTAATATTAATGAATGTGTGTGTCTGCAGGCGCTCTACGAATTAGAGCATTCACCCACAGCTATCAAATTTGATATATTTTCTTGAAGGGAGGAGATGTGATTTTTTTTTTGGGGGGGATGAGGAATTTTAAGTAGAATTTCTTAAAAATTAAACTAAATTTTGGCATCTTCTCTCTAATTTTGGCCAGGATAAATTCCGAAAACATTACTGTAGATTTTGTACCATCTCAAAATTTAAAATATAAATACTTTTTAACGATACCAATTTAGTAGCCACATATGTTTTCCTGAATTTTGATAATTTTTTAAAAAAAATGTTCTTAATGAATTCAAACCGATCTCATTGTTTCTTCAAATATTTAATCTATTGATTTGATTTTTCTTCCAGCTTTGCAAGCTAAAAAGTAAAGATTCTGCTTAATATCTGTGTAAAATAGAAGAGAAATAAGAAAAAGTAAAGTCATAAAAAGGTGAAGTTCAGAAGATAACGGAGTGGGACATTTACATTTTTAATAGCGCTACTGTGTTACAAACTGTTCTACAAGTGAATGATGTATGCAACAATAACACAATAAACAAAACTTAATTAGCAAGCAGCTTAACTTATAAGATTAATTACTACACTAAGTTTTGTTTATTAGCATTAAACAAAACTTAGTGAAGCAATTAAAATTGCAACGCTTTAATGTTTGACAATTTGGCGGAATCATGTGCAAAAAATGGTATCGGAATGATTTATCTGAAATTGAATATAGCTATATTCCTAGCAAGCCAGTTGGCCGACAATTAGTGAGCAAATAAAAATATCATCATCTCTCTAATCTACTAAGTACTTTTTTAGAACTCCAGAAGTGTAGATAACTATTAATGGCAATTTCGACCCACTTGTAAATACAGAGCATTTGAATGATCAGTGCGCCTCGACGGAATATGTGGGAACTATGCTGAAGAGCTTTCATTGGCCACAATACAAACCACCTGTAGGAGGCACATTCCAGCATCAGTAAAAAATGTAGGACTTCATAGCATTTCCGTACCTAAAAGTAAGAACCATCCATTATACAAGAAGCCTCTCTGGGGATAGTTATGTGGGTAAAACTAATATAAAGGCACACTTAAATATTTGTAGACATATTTTTACCCATCAATTGTTAGCTCTGCCATGAATTAAGGAACTACCATTTACGAAACAACCTTCAATTCAAATCTCAGAAAGTTTTAATATTTCAAGCTTACATTCCAGCTTAATATTTGTTGTTGCCCAAATATATGAATGCACAATGATTTGATTTAATCAAAATTTAGGAAAATTAAAGCAGCTGTGTAGTATAAATATAAGAATAGTAATTTATGTTTGAAGTATTTATTCGACGTTTCTATTAATTGCACTTCTTCAATTCTTTTGCATAAAAAGAATTTAAAATTCAATGTACAAATAATTTTTTTCTTTGATAATATATATAAAAATAGGATTTTTTCAACCAGTAGGGAATTTAGTCCGACTCCTAATGGACATATATTATAACATACATGCCCATTATGGCGGAAATAAGTCACCTCAAATATGCAAAATTAATGACATTTGTGAAGCATTTTGACAACTATTTGTTCTGAAGTAGAAAAAATGGTAATAAAGGGACAACTAATTTTAAAAAAGTTATTTCAACATAATATATATTTTATGCAAAACTTTTAGAATTAAATTAAAACTTAAGTTTTTTTGGAGCCATATTAAAGTCTAGATTAATAACAATAATTGAATTGAAGTTTTATTAACGGTAATAAAAATAAATTAATGTAAATTGATGACTGTAATATGGCTTTTGGTAAATACCGAAAAAAATTGTGAAATTGCACAAACATTTTGAGAGAACTAAGTTCACATATATTAAAATGGGTTTTCCTTAAAATAGAAAATAAAATATTTATTTAAAAAATCATTAACACCAATTTAATTCCTTAATAAAGATAGTTAAAATATTTATTTACTCTATTAGCATTAAAATACAGATTTCTTAGATAACAATTTACATTATTAAAAATGCACATCTTTATAACATATAGAATTACAAATATACAAACAATTAGACACAACACTGTCATCGTTCGAAAACTTATGTACACCATGCTCAGTAATTGAACTGCTACATAATTGATATTCTTTATCTAATCTTGATAATAGCAATTTACAAATTTATTGAAAATTTTTCAATATTACATTCTAAATAGCTTTTTCTTTGAAAGTAAGCTTTTCAATGGTTGCTGGTTATGCACTCGTTTTATGTACTTATAATATATAACATATAAAATAATATATTTCATAAAAACATTGGAACTAGCTGCTATTCAAATCTAACAAGCCTCTATGTTTCCTGTATAAATGCCATATATTATTCAATATTCACCATACTATTAGCATGCCACGTCTCATATTGAAACAAATGAAGGTCAGTGACACAATCATGATGAGGATCATATTTACAGTAGATATTCATCTTTATGAGCTTCAAACGAGTTCATTTTTTTCTGCCATCACATTTCCTTCTATCTTGCATATACAAATCAACAGTTTCCAAAAATTTATAAATCTCTTTTTCAGCATTTGAAATTAAAGTGTCTATATGTCTTTGGTTGCATCGCACTTCAGATACCAATTGCATGCAACGATGTATATCAGAATCATTGCGAAGTAAATATTTTTGTATGTCGTCGAGTTTCATTTCGATTTCGTCGAAGTAAACACCTGTAGTTTCCATAACCTTGTCCAGTGTGTCATCTAGTATTTGAATAGAATTTATTATGGCAATATCTTGTTTAGTATTAGTTCTCATTGTATTAGGCAACTTCCTAATCAGTTCTTGTAATTCATCCAAAATGAAGCACGCCTCTTCCAAGCTTTCATTTGTATCCAGTAGTTCTTCAAAAATCATCCACATGTTATTTTTTTCTATGACCGTATCACAAACAACGTTTCTGGTCATCATTTTTTTGGAAATCTTTTAAACCAAAATTTCTTCTACAGTTCGAAATGTGAAAGTTCTGCCTTAGTCAAAAGTTCATAAAACAAAATGTCACAATCTGATTATTTATATTCTTGAACAGATCTTTTGTCAATATATCCACAATTGATCTTCAAATTACACAATTTCTTCAGCACGTCAGTGTATAGAATTTGTACGATCCCACTCAAAGTTGCAGGAAAGCGTAGATCATTCTCATCAATTCGATAATCAGAACAGATTTAAAAATAAAATAAATCGAAAATATAATTTCAAATTTTAAGCTCGCATTTCTATTCAGCTCAAATGGTGGATATTCCATTGCAAAATTTCAATAGTTATTCAAATATAATGCAGTGTTTACGTCGGGATAACTACTGGTTGTTAAAGGAAGACAGGTAATTGAATCGCAATACGTCATAGTCGAAGAGAAAGTGGCTTCGAATTTAGCATAGTAATTGCCTCCGTATAAAATAATTTATAATCATAAATAATTTTATTTTAATTTCTGAATATATCTCTTGCGAAGAGATATAATTTTTGAATATAAGGTTTCAAATGGCTCTAGGTTCAAATATAAAATAATATGCAATTGATTTTAAATTCTTGGGAAAAAATTCTTGAAGAACTACAAAGTATTTGAATTCAGATCTTTTCTTATATGGAATTGATCAAATAGCTGTATCATTTTTATATTTTCAGTTAAGTCAGCTTGAATAATAAACACACTTGTACTTGTCTCGATGCTTAGTATTAAATGAAATAAACTTAGGTTCTTGGATAGTCAGGTCTAATTATTATCAACCAAAGACCAAATTTGCGTGTCTTAATCAGGAAAAAAATCAGTAAGATATGGTCATTGTAAACCGTAGAGAATCTCTTTTTGTTGTGAAGTGGATGGCTGATAAAAAGACAAAATTAAGAGATGTCGCAGTTATTCAGCTATAAACTATATACGTACTTCTCGCATCACAACAGATTGTTTTAAAGCTGTATTGTGTTGAGATCCTTTGTTTCCCTGTGGTTTATTCATTGGATTCGAAATTTTAATAGGAATTTTAATAGACGATTTTAATAGGAAGCGTATTACTTTGAAATTTAATTAAAAGAACATCAGCTGTTTTTGTTTTGCATGAACTTATGTCTTTCATTTACGGTATCAAGTTTTTTTTTTTTTAATATTTACGATTATTTTAGCAATTTTCTTGTTTGTCATTATGTTTCGGATAGCAACAATAAGGTCTTGTGCTGCAACACGTTGCCATTTTCCTGTGTTATCCTTTTCCGGTTTTGGTAACGTTTTGTTTTCTCGTTCGGTTCAATACTTCTCTGGTCAGAAACCTAGATCAGCGAACCAGACAGTGGATAATTAAGAGTTGGTCAAGCTCATGGTTGAAAATTTTTATTGAGTTTGAGAATGATAGTAGGAGATTTATATGTAACTGATTTTAAAGATTCTAAGAATTTTTTCATTCTTATAAGTACGATATATTGATTATTAATTTTGATAACTAATTTGAGTATTAATTAGCCTTGATAACTGTCAAGAATTCTGTTGCTAATATGCTATTTACGTGTATAATTATATATATCTTTTTCTTATTTTGATTTTAATAATGCTATACTTTCATAATTATTCATTTCTTTGAATTTTGTTTCAATGTTTTCTTAAAACTTCGCTTCTCTTAGGTTCAGAATTATTGCATTAATTAAAAATTAATATTTCGACATACGTATAACAGAATATATAAATGTATATAAAAACATATCGATGAAATATTTGCTATAAAGCTAGCATACTTGACAGATGATCCTTTTAATTTTAAAATGGTACAAGAATCGTTTTCCTTGGAAACTTATAAATGAATGGAAAACAAAATATTACAATTAAAAAATGGAAAAAAGTCAAAGGGAGAGAAAATTGTGAATGATATTTAAAGAATTTTTAGATGTATTTAAATGGCTATTAAGGAACTTAAATTGAAAACATTTGTTGTCATAATGCATTTCTGACTACAATTTATAGACAAGATTTGTTTTCTTTGAGCAACATCTTTTAATAAAATAAATTAAAATGTGTAATAATTTATAAATGTAAAGGAAAAGGAGACGATAGGAAAAAGTTCGTATTTAAAAACACTCTTTTAAAGGCAGTCATCTTTTGAAGAGCTTACTAAGCAGAGCTTTGAATCCTAAGAAAATAAAGTACTATAATTTAGATAATTTATTGCGAATAATACTGCACAGTATTTTTAACAGTTGTTATTCAAAGATATAGTATAATGTTAAATGATATTGAGCTAAATCATAGAATTTGAATGATTCGTTTAAAAAAATTACTGCTGTCTTCGTTAATTACCATAAATAATATTTTCGTTCTGTTGCCTTTCTTCTAACTCGAAACATGAAAACAGTTGCTTTTCTTCATTTGCTCTTAGAGATTTGACTGAATCGATGATTTAATATATTTTCATACCAATCTGTGAATGATTTAGAATCTTAGAAACTATATTAAAGTTAAAAAATTATTATGGTGGTACCATTTTTCTATGATCCCACAACTTTAAGGTCGTGTTCACTAGCTGACAGTGTTGCCGCTTTGGAACAGGAAATTCATTTAATATAGTCCCGATTGTACTTAACAGTTTTTGTATACACGTGGGTAGTACAAGTTCAATTTCTCAAAGCTCATGTTTCTGATTAAATGGAATCTAAACAAACATTGTTTCGTTGAAACTATCTTACAAAATCAGTTCCATACAGCCTTAGCATAATTTTGAAAATGGCAAGCTAATGAAATCACCCAGTAATCAAATAATTTGACCATACTTATTTCCTTTCTTAAATATGTTAATTGGTAAGGCCTGATTAAAACCTCTAAAGATTCTAAGGACGTTTTCTGAGACGCGTTTGTCCCTAAACAAATGACTAAACAAGATTCTTTAGGTGATTTTAATTCAATCGCCACATGGACAATTTTTAAGTGGCAAATTTCAATAAACTGAAATAGCAAAACATTAAATTACAGATCGTTTTCAAGAGTGTCAAATTCAATATATTGTGAATAAAACAAGCATAATTTAAATTAAAAAATAATTTTTATGCACAAAAAGTAAAATAAAGACAAAATTTTATCACTATCTTAATGGTATTTAATCATAGGACTGAATATTTTTTTCAAACTATTAGCTAATATATTTTTGTCAATTTTTAAAGTATTATGCGTTGTGACTTATGGCACTTTTACAGTCCCGCTGACACTTATCTGTCAGCGATTTAAGCCGAGTAAGTGTCTCTTGTTTTTTCAGTAACGCCAACTACAGCCAAGAGTACGACGTAGCTACTTCATGCGTCACATTCGCTTGCACAATCCCTTTTTGCAGAGGGACACTTTCACACACCTCACAGATAGAACACGGAAGAAGCACAACCATGACCAAATCAGGACTCGAACCCGCGACGCCCAGGTCACGGGGACGAAGCACTCCCCCTATGCCAGGATGCAGGCAGTATTATAATATAAAACTTGCAAAAATTAAGCACTTATAAATGTTATTAGAATAACATTTCAAAATTTCTACAACACTATACTTTAATTTTAATAAATTCGAGCGTAAACCTTTGTAAATTTGATGAAAGTACAAAATAAGATTATTCTGAACATATGCCACAAAAATTTTTCAACGCTTAAAGTGTTCCTAAACTTACAAGCTGTAGTGAGTTGTCTACTTTGTCTATTTAACAATGGGACGCGATATTTAGAGGAAAATGTTTCAATTTTATAATTTATACATCACTATTGAATTGTCAGATTTTTCTAAAAACGGATTAATAAACAATAAAAATAAGTTATGGCTTTTTAAGGAAATCCAGCTAAATTTAGTAATAATGAACGATCATTTGTTATTGACTAACCTCTCCTCTGCAGTTTTCAGTATATCTCTGGGGTTTCAATAAAGATTTTATCGTGTGCAATACTGTCGCATCGATCGAACATCTTCTCATTATGAGAATATTATCTGCAAATCGAATGTGGCACAGCGTCAGATTATTTCGCTAAGCGAATTCTCCCTCAATATATATAGAAAGATTTGACATTTGGATTTCGGTAGAGGTATTCGAATTATAGCACATATTTTCAGAGCAGATTAATTTTTGTCTTTAAAATTATATTTTTATTAAGAAAAGAAGATTAGAACTTAATGTAAACTAAAGCATGGAAATCGGGGATTTGGATGCAACTATTCAATTGCGTACAACTTGTTTTTATAAATAGAAAATAATCTATTGTTTAAGACATCAATTTTGATAAAAAGTATTTGAAAATTTTCATATTGTTCACAAGAGTGTATCATTTATGTAAAATGTTTTATTATTTATATTTTTGTGTAGCATTATTCCTTACTTATTTTAAATCTGTTCTCTAATTAAAGTAATCAAAAAATTAGTTACATCTTACCAAATCTTAATGATTTTAAGCAAAATCAAAAAATGATATATTTTAACTATTTTGTGAACAAAAATATATTTAAAATAAAAAATTACTACTCCATTCCGCCTTTATTCATGAGGAAAAATTGAATGATCGAGGCGCTGCGACAATATAAGCTGTAACTGGTCAAGTCATAAAAGGCATCAACAGTAACGGTACAACCTCTCTCGTGAAAGACGAGTCCCATCATTGGTAGGACCCAATCCCATGGTATTTCTGTACATACCAGGATAAGTAAATATCAGTCACTACGCCGGAGATTTCTTATCTCCATATCTAAGATGACGAAGGCTGTTAAAAATGGGAAATACAAATAAACGTGGTAGATTCGATAAAAAGCATTTTAGTACAAAAAAAAATACACTCATTTATTAACGAAATTTTATTTCTCCGAAAAGCCTTTCATACATATTAATCATCTTTTTTTCACCCACATAAACCTAAAAAACTATTCGTTGCATAAAATCCCCCCTTGGTTATCATAGTACATTAGTTTCACATGATTATTTTTCTGGATCTGATACTGGAAAAATAAATATATACATTATTCACCATTACATAAGGACTATGAGCAAAACTGTTTTCAAAGAAACTGTTCTATCCTAATTTCATGTGCTATCGAAAACATGCAATAGAGGATAGTCGAAATGCAAACAAAAGCCTAAATATGCGTGTGCGTTGTCCATCTCTTGTTGTGGCTGCAGATCCCCGATGATTGTCTTCATTGCGTTTACGGTTCATGTTCGAGACATTACTTCACCGAAAACCCACCATATATACTAAACTTAAATCAGGAATTGTGATTTAAATGCGATCTGTCTAATACTGCGTAGTCATTCTGGTAGAGAGATACTGTATCAAGATTCTTTGTCGTTCTTTAACTACAGTTCAAATTTATAACGTCCTCCTGAAAATTGCTCTTGTGTTAATTCAAAACGAATGTTAGCATACGTAAATTAAAGTCTGCTTTATGATGGCAATGTATAGAATTCATTGTCACCTTAGGATCATTCATAATATTCATGAGCTCGATTCTTGGTCATTTAATCAAGCGACACACTTTTTTCACAATGCAATTAAGCAACAGAACTCTTTTCTTAACCCATAATATAATAGAGTTGATTCTTCAAGTTGAAATTTTGTTGTTTGGATCTTTCGGAGATATAGATGGAAACGCCTGATATACTGATGATTGAATTATAGGACATAGTGAAAAAGTTTTATTTCCAAACTATATTTGAGTCAAACTATTATTATGAGTTGTGCAAGAGTGGCTATTTCTACAGTAAATATAACTGCCTTAAAGATCCATATACGTACTTGACCATTTTCGACTAATCTTTCATTTAAGTAGAAAGACTTAGAGTAGATAATGCTTTAGCTAAATATCAGGATTGACTTTTATATAAAAAAAAGAGATTATGAAGTTTATCTTTATTACTGCGACAAATATATGTGTATAAAATTTATGATACATACGTAACTAAAGGTATCACAAACGAATGGTATAAATCCCAGTACCAATCTCATTCTACCCTAGTTTAAAAGTGGAGCGTATCATGCAAGTTGAAGAGAAAACGCGTAATCCTGGCAGGACGTCACGTGAGTTCAATTCTTCTGGACCTCTTTCGATGTGTACTAAGAAAGCTAAAGCTAAATTATATGCATCGAAATGCCAGAAATAATGATATACTAGTTCATAGGTTCTGCATGGAGATAAGACTACAAATATAGGATTCCGATTCCCCGATCTTTAATTATGATATAAGCAATACTTATTATATTTAATGTCTGTTTGTTTCTTATGGCACTTGCCACTGACAAGCCCACTGTTACGAAGACAGCGATTTAAGCCTGAGGGGGAACGTCTCTTATTTTTTATAGCAGCGCCAACTAGGGCCAAGAGTACGACTTTGCCACTCACGCATCACTCATTCGCTTGCACAACTCCTTTTTACAGGAGGGCACATTCACACATCTCACAGATAGAACAACAGAAGAACAACCATGCCCAAACAGGGACTCAAACCCGGGACGCCCAGATCACGGGGAAGACGCGCTACCCCTATGCCAGGACGCCGGCTATGTATTTATTGTAGATTGTTCTACTATTCTATTTTATTTCAGGGACTTGAATTTCTTCAAAAGTAGGTACTTATAATCTTCCAGATATCTTCTTTTACATTTAAAACTAGCAACATAGGTAAAACAATAAAAACACTTGGTTGAGTATTCCGTTAAACACAATGGGGTCTTAACTGATTTGCGGCCTATTGTCCCAATGGAACCAGTCCAATAAATCTGTATGAATGTAAGACATGAATGGATTCAGTTCATCATATGTATGATAACATGTGCATTCAGTTCATATACATATTATCAGCTAATCACAGAAAACTGCAGATATAGAAAGGATCCTTAAAATTTCTAGTTAAACAAATTCGATTTGAATACACAATCCCATTGGTTAGAAAGAACCAATGTTGACTAATGGATTTTCTGTTGACGCAGCCTCATTCAATTGCAGGAAGCTCGAATTATATACATCATCAAGTTTCTACTGCCGATCTTATTTTGTTCTGGACAGATGTGCAGTTCTTTATTCTGCTGTCAACAAGGGAACTTCTTTTCCATCGAATATAAAAGGCCGCATCACTTAGATTACATTGCATTAGTCGAACACGAAGACCTCTTAAATTACATCTTTGAAATTTGTTTTTAGAATATGCAGTTATTAGAATGTGTGTTTGGTGTAACAATACTTGACATCTGACTATAGTGATGTTCAGCTCTCTTTTGGCTATCGCACTTTTGAAAGGTTGATAAGTTCCCAGAATACTTGCATTCAAATTCATTCTTATAATAAATATGCAAATTCAAACTATTTTTCTCACCGAAAGGCTCACGAATATTTACTAAATGAAAGGTTTTGAAAAATATCTAAAATCTTCTTTACTTGATATTACGTTTTAAACAGTTCTGATAAGCGGCAAGAGAGTCTGACATTTGATATACACATTGCCATCACAAAATACTAAGTCGTCTCGTAATTGACATTGTTTGGTATTTAATTATAATGCATTATCCCAATATTTCTGGTACTTGAATCCATATATACAGAACTTAAGATGCAAAATATTCCTAGCTTAAAGTTTCAAGTAGTTTATGTAACTTAACATGATTAAATGGGGAATTTTCTGAATGAAGTAATAATTCTTCTTATTTTATTTTATTCCAGATGCCATTTCGAACAAAAATGCTTATTCAGTGTTCTCTTTTTGCCATTCTTCATACAGTAACCGAAGGTAAGAAAAGTATTTTGATTTATAATAATTAATTTCTACAAAACATTAATACATTTAGAAAATTATAAATTCATTTTAATGTTTTCTGCAATTTGCTTCCACAAAAATAAAGAGATTAGCTTACTTAACAATTACAAATTATTAGCTTAGCTTACAAACATTGTTATAATTATTAACATTACCATTAAACGTTAGTAAATTTAGAGAATTAGAACTCCATTTTAAGGTTTTCTGCAATTTGTTTCCACAGAAATGAGGAGATTAGCTTACATAACAATTCATTACCATTAATCATTAATAAATTTAGAAAATTTTAAATTCATTTCAAGATCTTTAATGTTTTCACAAAAATGAAGACTTTAGCTTACAAAAAATATTTTAAAGTCATTAAATTAAATATTAGGAAAGAAAATAAAAAGCCTAAATGATTTAATTCGTATAACGAAGCCTCCTATTTTACGAAAAGGAGATTTTATGCAAGACATTTTGTCAATTGAAAAGTTTTGGATTGAATTAAATACCCTTTGTCCTGGTTCATATTTTTGTTCAACCTGTGACAAAGTTTAAGTTAATTACGATACAATAATAAATTATTTTTATTTAAATTGTGCATGGATGAAAACATTCGAACACGAAGCCAGATTTCTTGCTGCTAATTAAATGGACCTGAGACCTATCTGAGTATTGCCTCATTAAAATTTAAAAATTTTCAATACTGCGTTTACGTATTTTTCTTTATTATGAGTACCTACAGATAGAGATATAAATATTTGCTAGAAAATGTATTCAAATCTCATGTTCGATGTTTCGCTCAAAATAAGTGAATAAATACAAAAATTAAATAAAAGAATAAAAATATATAATTAGTTACAAGACATCCGAAATAATCCTATCAATGCAGAAAATTTTCGTAGAAGTGCAATTCATACTCTTTTAACTACATTCTTTGACTCCTTGTAGAAACAGAACGAAAATAATTGCTTATTTGGCTTATTGTATGTTAGTGGATACATCATAGACTTGATCTGTATTTAATATAATTCTTTTCTACATTTGGCATACTCATGTTAGTTATATTGCTTTCATAAGCTTGAAAATTTCTTTAATAGGTCATTAAAACAATAGCTTGTAAAACTTTTATTTGAAAATACTATATCAGCAAGTGTCGCTTATTGTAATATGTTTGATGTTATTTACTTCTATTTACAAACGTTTTTTACATCGTCTATGTTGAAGCCCTTGTAAGCATTCAAAATTTAAAATCCAAAATTCATTTAAACTCATTTATTTATTTAACGCAAATATAAAATAAATTATAAATGTTACTCTTCCTCAAAATGATAAATACTTTGGGGGATTTTTTTGGGAGGGAGTGGACTCATCCTGATTCTAGAAACAGAACTTTTGAATATTGATTTCAAAAATTGCTTTTACGATTTTTTTTTCTTTGATGGAAGCTTTTTAATAACAAACAGGAATGGAAATATCCTTCAATCGTTAAATTAATGTTTATCTAGTATCTTTTTTTGTTGCGGGGGTGGGAGCCTTCACAAAAACAAATGCATTACCGAATTGAACTATAAATCATTCCCCATTTTTATTTGTTTCCGAGTACACAATCATCAAACTGACGGACCCCAATAGAAAAAAAACATAGAATGACATTAATATATTTTCAAAATAAAAGCTTGAAAATATTAATTTTATTTTATTGCTTAGTTTCCCCATTTTTTGTCTCTTGGCCGTAGCAGACGCTTTATTATACCATTCCATCGGTTATTATAAAGATTTATGGCATTTGAGGACTAAAAACACATCAAAACTTAACTTAAAAAATATTTAGAAAATAGAACATTGAATTCATTATTCAAGACTATTATGATATATATTATACAAAAGAGACTGAAGCCTGAAATGGAACAAAGTTGAATCTACTCAACTTAGATAAATGTCTCATTTTGATGTCGTACAAATTTATTTAGGAAAGAATTGGTCATTTTAAACCGTTGAAAAATGTCAAATACTACATATGACAACGCAAAAAGTCAATCTTTTAACATCTGTATCACAACATCCAGAAGACAAATAATCTTCAGTAGCTGATTAAAATACATCCGGGCCATACACATGCCAGAATTTCATTTAAGGGAATCTAATCTCAATTCCAATTCCGAAATCATTATCATATCATTATAATTATAATGATATATATTATCATTATTGAATGATGGATCATATTAACAAAGGCAATTATGGATCATTACTATCAGTTTAAAATCAATGTAACTAGATTGTAATGAGAAAAGCCGTACTGTGAAAGATGTAGATTTTGATTCAAATATGCTTTTCTACTATCCTCTGAAAATCATATTCCTTGATGGATTTTGGAGATATTGAATTATATGCAAATGATTGAACCATATAGTATCAAATTTGAATAAAAATGCCAACAACATTTCTAAGAATATTAAAAAAATATTAAATTCAAAACAAAAACTAGAAACCAATGATATTTCAATCTTTGTATGGTTTTCAGAATCTGTATTTTCCCCTACAAAAATGGCTATTGAGATACGTTTGCCTAGAAACTTCGACAGCATTTTATTTTCAAGTCTTCTCGCATTCCAGTTGAGTGGAGTTGTTATTCGTATTATGGGTGCTCTAAATACGGGTAGGTAGTATGAATCTTACAGTAATAGTAATAAGATCTCTATAATTATAAGTCAGTTAAATTTCAATTGGAATTTTGTCCAAAATATTTAGCCTCTGTAGATCTAAAGAAATACATGGAATATTTATTAGAACTAGATTTCAAACAACAATTATTTTGAATTATCAGCTTATGAAATTCTTTAGATACATTTTTTAACTGTTGAAATAGAAACAGTCGAAATTATTTTACTTTATAAAGGAGAATTATTTTATTTATAAAGGACAATTTGGAATCGCTATCACAATTTTGGCTGAACAATTGAGGCTGTACCCTCTCCCTCAAATCAAATTTCTATGCCATTCCATAAAATGAATGATAGGTACAAGAATCCACGTCCATTCACATATCAAATCTTTGATGCATTGTAGAGCTAAAAATGCTGCTGTCTTGAAGCTAAAATATAAAGTCCATTTATTCATTTCAATCTAGATAGAATCAGAGAAATAAAACGTAATAAAATATAATCTTAAATTCATAAAAATCGATATATTTCATAAATTATAAGATTTTCTATCAAACTTAATAGGAATTTTTTAACAAGCAACGTATAATTTTAGATGGAAAAAATTGGACGAAAATAATTCTTTTAACATTTACATAAAACATTCTTCTAGCTGATTTTTGTGATTTTAATTTCTAATCTAATAAAATATCTGAAATTCTTTTTTCACCTTTATTGACAGTCAAGTTCACCGGCATTTTATTGAAACGACCTCCATTTTGTGAAAATCATGCAATGAGATTTCAAACTTCATAAAAACTACGGAAATTCCATTTTATGTATGTGTTTTTATTGAATGTTGTTTTTTTTTTTTCTTTTTGCTAACTCAATAAAATCTTTTTCGTCAAAGCGAAATAAGTTTGTGATAGACGAACTTCCTTTCTTTAAAATCCCATTTCCGTTCTTCAAAACTTTTTCCCTCTTGAGCTCCCTACTGCGAAAATGAATATCGACAGACGATTTTGGCAGGGACCCTAATTAACTCAGTGAAAATCGTTTGTTCCAGCGAAGCTGCCTTGTCAGTAGGCGATAATGAGCTTTCAGGGACAGGAGTGGTTGCCAACGACAGGAAACAAATAAACAGGTTGTGCGACTCCTGCCTCACTTTGTTCGCTCTCAAAATGATGATTAGAAGTTCACTCCCCTTCGTGGTTTATTTCATTCAAAGCTTGTTTGAATGTCTTTCCTTACAAGAGTGTCCCTTGAATTGTCATTCTAGAAACATCATTTGAGAACATTGAACGGATAGGAGTTATGAAAGAATATTTATTACAATTTATTTAAATTTGGCAGCCAATAAATGAAAATTCTAATTATGTTTTGGCTGACAGAGATTAAGGAAACATCGTCTTGTGATTGAGTTTCACTAATAACTAATTATAGTTCTTAATGACCTTAACAAATGATTCGAATTTCCGATGAAGTTTGATACATTTGTCTGTATGAGTCAGAAGACATAACTCAAAATGAAACAAACGGAATTTGTCTCTTCAAACGTTTCTCGCATACTTTCTAAGAAGACCGTGAGTCGCGTGAATGTTCAGATTAATATTCCCCACAAATTAGGATTTTGTGATTCATGGCATAGTGAAGAAAATCTAATATGCAATTTAAACTTATATTTTTCGACAGATTGAAACAAAAATTTGCCATAGCCCAGAACTGTACTAGCATTAACTGTAACTGTACTGTATTTCATTTATGTAAGTTTTTAAATAATAGTGTTTAATGTATACGAATAAGCTAACCGACATATGGTAAACTCTTTGATGGATATTACACTTCTACAATTTTGAGGATAAATCTGCTTATCGAATTTAATTTATACAGTGGGGTTTTTTTAGTTTTTCCCTTTCACATTTGCTTAGATTGATAGAATTCACTGCAATGATTTCGTTCGAAGTTTCATAGAAGTATACAAAGTTGGAGTAAATATCTATCGCCATTTTATTTTCTTTCGTCTAGATCAAAGAAAATTTTGAGTTATTTTATTCACAGATTTAAGCAAACACAATTCTAATTTCGATTGGGAGAGAACTTGTGGCATCTCTCCCAACCATAACAGATGAATACAAGTTAAATAAACCATTCACATTTACCATTTTTTTAAATAAATATAATTAAAAATTTATGTCATGCGTGGATCTATTGAATCATTGGAGGATATAAATTATATCTTCTATTAACATAAAACGTAAAATATTTTAATTAGAGATATGAAATATGCTCAATTTTTAAACTCATTTCTCCAAAACAATTCGAACTATAAAAATAACGCATCAAAAACCAATTTCAATTTTATCTGAACACCATTACTTATGCATTTTCTCATATTTTATATTCAAACCATCAACTACATTAGAACAGAAGCTGATATTACGGGTATTAAATAATTCATCAGAAACAAATTTCAATTTTATTTGAACATAACTATTTATACATTTCCATATTTGTCATCGAAATCATCAACTACATAAGAACAAAAACTGATATGACAGGTATTAAATAACGCTTCAAAAACAAATCTAAATTTTATTCTAACATAACTAGTTATGCATTTCCATATTTGACATTAAAACCGTCAACTACATTAGAGCAGAAGCTGATATTACGGGTATTAAATAATTCATCAGAAACAAATTTCAATTTTATTTGAACATAACTACTTATGCATTTCCATATTTGTCATTGAAATCATCAACTACATTAGAACAAAAGCTGATATTACAGGTATTAAATAACGCATCAAAAACCAATTTAAATTTTATTCGTACATAACTAGTTATGCATTTCCATATTTGACATTAAAACCGTCCACTACATTAGAACAGAAGCTGACATTACAGGTACCGATAAAGTTAGAGAATAACAAAAAAACTACAAGAGCTTCCCCCAATGATACTAAAGACGAAGTTTTCTCAGCAAATAAAACTAGCCCACTACCATCGTGATAAGAGTCTCTGTCACAGTGCTGATAAAGGAGAAAGAAAAATTTATCGGAAACGTTTCACAAGTAGAGGAAACAGCTTTTCCCTGGTCGGTAAGCCTCTATCTCCCTCTCTCAGTGTGAAGTCCGATAAGTGGTCTCCAGAGGGTCCCATATAAATTCCTCTATTGACCTGAAAGTCCACTATTTATTCTGTCTCCGCATGCCTTCAGAAACCTTAGAACTTTATGGTCTCTTTTGGAATGTCTGCAGGTCAGCCTATGCTGCTTTTGATAAAACTAGCTGAGACAGTTTTCTGAATTCAATATTTAAAATACTTCCCCATAATTTTATAAAAACTCTTTTTGTTTTTGTTTTTTCTTGTTCTGTGAATCTTAACCCTTAACTGGGGAGGTGAAATTTTAGGACTTAACTGGGGAGGTGCGGTTTACGTGACCGCATTTCATTTACACTCAAATTAAATTTTCTAATGAATGTATTAGTATGAAAAACTGCCAGCATATTTTTCAGAGATTTTTCTTGATATATAGATATGTTTTAGAAATTTTTCAAAATATATTATCATTGAAAAAAATAAATGCGTTGGAACATACATTTTCTTCTCAAATTACATGTTACAATAAATAATATTCTTGAAAAAGCATATTACTTTTTACTTTTTAAATCATATTTATTTTTACAGTATATGAAGGTATATAGAAGAGAATATAATGCAAAATTCAACAATTATATGAAAAATAAAAATAAAAAGGACAATGGGTAAAATTGGCCCTTTTTTTTATCGGTTTGTGTGACGTTCATAGCACGGTTTTCTAGAGCATTTTAAACATACAAGTTAAAAACTAATATAAAAATCAACCTATAAATTCTGTATATATCTCTCTTGATATATTAATATATTTTATAAATTTTTCAAAATGGATTATCACTAGAAAAATTAATTATGTGGGAACATACATATAAAAATCGGTTGAAAGCGAGCTTTCATCGAAAAACTTTTCTGTACAATTATCCTTATCACTGAAATCACTTTCTACTTCATTTAATAATGTCTGGAGCACTGCTTCATAATAGAATCAGTAAATTGGATGATATTTCGCGGTCCAAGTTTTAGCGCCATCTGCTAAGCCTTGTTTATCACTGGGACACTAACAGGGAGATGCGGTCTTAGAGACCGCGCTCGAAGAAATAACTGAATTATTTTAAAAAGCATCTACTGAAATCGATTGAAAAAGTGCACGTGTATTGAAGGTCACAAAATAGGAAGCTACAGGGTCAATCCATTCAATTGAGCTAAAAATAGAATAGGGGTGACAGAAAATCCATCGCTAGCGGTCTCACAGACCGCACGTCCCCAGTTAAGGGTTAATTCTAATTGACTTCTACTATGAATTGTGAATCTCAAATATTTAATGTTATTCTCTTTTGATTGTGGAAAATTGAATTTTATAATATTAACCCAGATTTGATTGATTTGATACATGGATATTCCACTTCAGAGACATGCAAATTCTACAGGAGATGAATCTCTAAATTTCGATTATGGTCAACTTCCATGCTTTTTGAAGGAGTTATTGAAGCAGAGATAACCCTCAAGTTTCAGATCGTTTAATATTTATATTAACAACTCCCAAATTGGTTTGGTGAAATATTGATTTTGAATCCTTGATTTCATATTCTTATTTCTTGCCACTTTCTTAAGAAATCGTTACTTTCGTGAACTTTCTATTATAAATCAACTTCAGTGTAAAAGACCAGTTAATGAAAAGTTAAAAAAAGAATAAAATGTTAAATATCATTTGTGCTCTAAAGCCCAATTTCACCCTTAAGATTAGTTTGTGTTATTATTGAAATATCTGTTAGTGTTCCTTAGCTTTATATAAATGATTGCATTTACAATTTTACTACGTAGACAATTTTGAAAATCAGAATATGTCTTCATCATCTTAACGATAACTAGGCATTATTTTCAACTCAATTGCATTGGCAAAAATTCCGTTTAAACGTGATAAAACAATTATCTTAAATAATGAGTATATTTTTGAGCCTATACTCAGATTTGGTAAGTAGCATTTTTTAATATTTTGATTAATTACCGAAATCGAAAATTTTCGAGAATTTCCTATATCGCTAGTATTGAAGCATATTCACCATAAAAATATATATTAATTTACCATCAATACTACTACTAAATAGATATCATGCTCAAATGAACTTGACATTTTTTTTCCCATTTTTGATGAAAATAGGAATAAGATTACATTTGTGTCTGTCCCAAAAACAATACTAATATGATTGCAGATACACCGATTCAGTTTCACACAGAACTTAACCTTCTGAAAAAAAATTTCTTATATATAATGCTGTTCAAACAGACGAAAAGTGAGAAATAAATATAAAGAATGTCATTTTTTATCCTTGTCCGTTTGTTGATTTCTTTAAAAAAAATCCATCAGTCAGAGGAGTAATATGTCATGAAAATAATTGAAGAAAGGGAATCCCGAAAGAGAAATCCTAACTGCACTTCATTTTTCTTTCTTGATATTTGACAGGAAGATTCCAGAGAAAATGTTTGTGAGGAAAATGAAAATGTTTTAAATGCGCATTTTAAAATGAAACACACAGTGTAAACATTTGATCCTACGATACGAAAAATAAGTTTTATAAAAAAGCCACTTAATAAATTTCATACGAAACGGGACACCTTTATGTTTTTGTTAGTGTATAAAACATACTGTCGTTACGAGCGAAAAATAGTGAATATTTCAAGAATATTGCTTGTTTGTTCCATTAAAGCTCAAATTAAGCAAAATGAAAATTTCGCCTTTGAAATGTTTAAATGAATATTTTGAAGGAAAAAAAAAAAGAAATATTTTCCTTCAGCTGATATTATTGGTTTTCGTAGCCCTTATAATATATACTTAAATAATTTCATGATTTTAAAAAAGGTAATTTTATCGGATATTTTAAAGGTAATTAAAAGTCAGATGTAATAAAATCATTCCGACTTTCACGATGTTTTCTTTCTTTATGTGTAAAATATTAATTCTTATTTAACAGCTTTACGTAACAATTCAGTGCTAAGACGCGATCAACAAATTATATTTATTCGAGTTATATCTCACCAAATTTGATAGATCACAAAATTAAAATTATGGAAAGAAGACAAAAGAAAAATGTAACGTTGCTCAAGCTTAACTTGATAATTTTTTTATCGATGTCCGGAATGGTATATGTTTGGAGGGTATTTTAATGCTTGGCGTCAATAACGTAATTAAGACAAATATATGTTTGTGACTAATGAATATTTAATAGAAAAAAATACTGAAATCATCAGAAATGTGCCTTCAATAAGTGTTGATGTACGTGTATGCTTTCGAACATAAATATGTTTGTGTGTCTGATGACACTCTGCAAGACAGACTATAGATCTACAAAGTTTGGAACATGCATACTTCGGAGAAATCAAATAAGTACGTTGGGGAAAATTGCTTTCAAAATTTTAATTAATTAAAACTTTGCACAATTTTGACATTTTTGCGCGGAAGAATGTTAATTCACAAAAATGCATCTTGAAGAATTTGAAATAGAGAAAGTGGTTCTTAAATTATATCAGTTTAATTATTGTGCAATCTTTTTCCTAACTTTTGATCATTTTAAGAGTATTTTTGTGCTTAGTTGTTAATGATAATTCCGGTTGTTACAATGAAATCCAAACTGTTTTCATTGCTCCTTAATATACTTAATCTCATTAGTTTCTTTCAGTGTTAGAAGCTAAAAATAGAAGGTTAAGCACACTATTTGTGTAATTAATAAGAAAGAAGAATAACATTTACCACGAAAGACAAGATTGAATTTAATGCTAGCTATCAGGGCAATAATATTTTTAATGTCACTATGTTGTTATGGAGCTCAATGCCATTAAAAAGTTTCATGTACTCAATAAACAAAACATAAGCCATTCCGCTACATGATTTTATAAACATCACAATTTGATGCTTAAAAATATTTTATCTAGAAGAACAGAAATGTCAAGACATGCATAAGAGATTTAATAAAAATTTTAAACAATCAATGTTAATGAAGAACTATTGGGCCAGCCAAAGGAAACGAATTTAAAAGAAAGAATAGAAATTTTTCCTTAGTAACTCATCCCAAATAGATATTAGCTATGCATGTCACTCAATGATATAAATGAAAGATAATCTATTCTTTTGTATTCTAGAAATATGATTTAATTTAATTTAGTGCTTCTTTCCTTTTAGAATAATACAATTAAAAATTACTGCGAATTTAGTATAATACAATTTGGGAAATTACTTGGCGAAAAATCCCTTTTACTCTTCTTCTTCTTTATCTATTCGAAAATTTCTATTATACATTCATCCATCACTGTACATTTCTGTCATCGAAAAGATTCTAGAAAGTTAAATTGAAAAGAAAGCCCAAAGTTTATTTTCTTTCTGTTCTGTTAGCAGACATTTGGCGGGAAAATCCGAAAGAAAAATTCTTTGAACAAAATGCATTGAAAACTTTATACATCAGTTACATTAAAAGGAATATCTTAATCTAAATCCATCTCTTTATTCATTGCGCTTACCAATCAGGAAAAAGGTGGGAAATTACTTGGCGAAAAATCCCTTTTGCTCTTCTTATTCCTTATCTATTCGAAAATTTCTATTATACATTTATCCATCACTGTACATTTCTGTCATCGAAACGATTCTAGAAAGTTAAATTGAAAAGAAAGCTCAAAGTTTATTTTCTTTCTGTTCTGTTAGCAGACATTTGGCGGGAAAATCCGAAAGAAAAATTCTTTGAACAAAATGCATTGAAAACTTTATACATCAGTTACATTAAAAGGAATATCTTAATCTAAATCCATCTCTTTATTCATTGCGCTTACCAATCAGGAAAAAGGTGGGAAATTACTTGGCGAAAAATCCCTTTTGCTCTTCTTATTCCTTATCTATTCGAAAATTTCTATTATACATTTATCCATCACTGTACATTTCTGTCATCGAAACGATTCTAGAAAGTTAAATTGAAAAGAAAGCTCAAAGTTTATTTTCTTTCTGTTCTGTTAGCAGACATTTGGCGGGAAAATCCGAAAGAAAAATTCTTTGAACAAAATGCATTGAAAACTTTATACATCAGTTACATTAAAAGGAATATCTTAATCTAAATCCATCTCTTTATTCATTGCGCTTACCAATCAGGAAAAAGGTGGGAAATTACTTGGCGAAAAATCCCTTTTGCTCTTCTTATTCCTTATCTATTCGAAAATTTCTATTATACATTTATCCATCACTGTACATTTCTGTCATCGAAACGATTCTAGAAAGTTAAATTGAAAAGAAAGCTCAAAGTTTATTTTCTTTCTGTTCTGTTAGCAGACATTTGGCGGGAAAATACGAAAGAAAAATTCGTTGAACAAAATGCATTGAAAACTTTATGCATCAGCAACATATGCAGATACAATTGTTGTAGCTTAAGATTGAAAAGAGGATAAGCATTTTCGCCGCAATATTTAAAAGTTGCTGGAGGAAAGAATTTCTTATTTTGTTTGGTGATAATCAAAATAAATTAAAGTGAAAGCGGATATTTTTTTTTTCTTTTTTGAAATTGCAATCTCAAAGAATTAATATTTTCAATTCTTTCAACGAATAATATCAGTCTTGAGAAACAATTTATTTGTATTTTCTTTTTTATTAAAATTATGAACATTTGTTTTTATAGGATAGAAAATTATTTTTTTTCATCCCATATTTTGTTACTAAATTTTAACAAGCCATTTATGTATTTAAAGTAAATATACACAATTCTAAGATTTCCGATGATTAATTAATATATAATGAAGAGTAAAATGCTTCATTATGAATTTCATTAGAGAAAATAAGGCTTATTTAATGTTTATATTTTTTTTCAATTATTTCTAAATTGATTTATATAATAAAACATGGAAATTAATTTCTTTTGAAACACTTAACTGGGTATTTCAAATACTGAAAATAAAATTGTTTGGCGTGCTTTTGCATAGTAACCCCATCTCTATTTTGATAGATTTAAATGTAATAAAATGATTTTTTTTTTTCCTATCATTGCTTTTAGTAAAACAGATTCCTTATTATTATTCTCTCTATAACGGTGAATCAATTTTGGCTTTAATCAAAAAGGCTTATTTTATAAACCATATTTTAAATAGAAAATATTATACTCTAAAATTACTAGGCTTCTTCAGTTTGTATACTAGCTGATTTCTAATTGAAAATACATTTAACCCTTTGAGCTTAGAGAAGTAATTCGATGCATAATAATTTCACCTATTACAAAGGCTTCTTTATTGATCCGAAAAATATATATAATTGTTTTAAATTGAATTCCCCCGTTTAGTTAATTTGTATCTTATTACTACTCTGCAGGTATCTTTAACTATCAAAATTAAATAAATAAATAAAACGTCAAAATGATGCATCATCTTGAATGGTAAATCCGAGTCACCATCCGAATGCAAAGGGTTAAATTATTTTTTTTGAAAGTTAATTAATTTTCCATAAAAATTAATTTTTCAGTTGTACTACCTCAAAACCTTTCAGTCAGCTATATAACTAAAATACAAACCAAGGTTTGTTTGTTCCACAAACAAAGTGCGCTTAATTTTGCTCTTTTCTAATATATTAGAACAATGACCTGTCTTTGGAAGAATTCCTTAACTCACATCTTTCGTTTTGTCTGTTTCTCTGACCAATCAAACGTTGATCAGGAAATGCTGTCAAGACCACTCTTTCCGATCTTGTCTGTTTCTTTTCTTGCTCTCAAAAAATACCAGCATGTCATGGTAAAGATTTGGCATTGAAATGTTTCTAGAAAAGGCCAGAAAACAAACCTAACCCAACTTTATTTTACCTCGATCTTCTTATCTAACTTTTGACAGGAGGAATAAAAAAAAATTCGAGAAAAATGAAGAAAACTTTGACAGAGCATTTTAGGACAGGCACTTTTTGATTCTTGACATTACAAACTTTATTTATTGGCGACATCGTGGCATAAAGATTTATAGTGAATTCGCTATGTCAGCACCAAAGCGGATGATGTTTTTGTTGTTGACTATTTTTGTTGTAGTTATGTGAATTAGAATACACATTTGATTCTTAGATGTCCGGAATAAATAAGTAAAATCGAAATCAACATTTATGCGATTCTCAAGGACATTAAAAAAAATTTTTACCATTAAATAATCTTAATTTTGTTTTTCTATATTTTAAGTAATAAGCTATAAAGACATTGTATCTATTAATATTCTTCATATTAGAAATTCCTGAGTAGTATTCAAAATTGGGATACATTCTATCAAATTTTAAGCTTAGATGTGCTTTAAAAAACATACTAAAATCTAAATTTTTTCACATAAGAAATGATTATTTACAAGATTGTTTCCCTTATAATTCAATGAATATTTAACTTACGAAATTAATATTAATACATAAATTATTTATTTATCATTTTATTATGTTTGTACAAAAAGAAATGCACTTATAATATCAAATAATTTTAAAGTGTTTCTTAAGATTCTCTTTTTGAGCCAAATGAACTAAATTTTATTGTTTAAACAAAGTATTAACTGAGCTGCTTATATAACATCATAAAATGAAATCATGGTTTTCAGCTTTCGTAGATTTTTCATTCGAAATATCTATATCGAATTTCTATAAAAGTATACTAGGTTTTTTTTATTCAAAATTTAAGTTTAGTTACAATATTAGGATACTGTTCTCAAACTTGAAACAATTAATAAATATGTATATGGATATAGTGTATCACATTCAATTTGATGTAATAAATAAGCTAGCAGCTAATTTTACATAATTAATATTATTTCTGGAAAGACAAATCAAATTTATGGTACATAATTTGAAAATTTTATTTGAGATTTTTTTAAAGTCTTTTTAAACTTTTCACCATAATTTGGTTTTAATTATAACAAACTAATTGAAACCAAATTATGTAAAGATTCTTCTAAATCATATTAAATAAATAAAAGAGTTTTGGATAATTTCAGTTCGTATTAAGTAGAATTTGTCTTTTATCCAGTTTTTCAAATAACATTGTACATGAAATTATGTTTTTACTTATTTAAATATCTCCAAATTCTTGATAAAATATGCCTTTTTTAAATTTTTATTTCTAAAATGGTTTTAGAAACACCTTAACTTCAAACAGAAGGGACATTTCCTTAAATTGAAATTAACGAATTAGAAAATGTTCCAAAGTGCATCAGTTTTATTCCATAAAGACGTAAACTTAGGAATTGCCTTTTAAAGAACAATATAATTTATCTTCCTCCTTTATCTGCCTTTGTACGGAGTAAATCATGTTTCATTTCCTTTCGTGCATATATTAATAGCATTTTCTTCGTATTATTTAGACTTTATTTCTGTGTGTTTGCTTACATATATTTGCATTTACACTCTTATGCTTTGTATTTTAAATATTTTATTTTTATTTGATCATTAATCTCCAATTGTATTAAAAACATTTACTATTTGCTTCTGTTAGTATGTGTGCAATTTAATTTTATTTTTGGTTTGCACTTGTTCATTTTCTTGTTCTCCCAATTTTTCTTTGCCTGCGTCCCTTATATTTGAAATTTCTTCCGCTATCAATTGTATACTGACTGACATCTGTAAGCCTTGTAGTATATTTTTTGGCACACAAGGACTTTACACATCGTCGAATTAAAAAAAAAATATCTTTAATTCTTGAAAGCAAAATAAGATAAATTTTAAATTGCAACTGTAAGTAACTTTACAAACGGCATTAAGGTGTATGTACACACTTGAAACTTCGAAAATCCTTCAAAATATCGAATATTTTTTTATTCCTTAATAATGTTTTCTGATCCTTTAGCTTTCAAACGATACTAAAATGTTGTCCATATTCGGAATATTTCTCGAGTTATAATTATTTTTCTTGAGGTGCTTTCATTAAAAACCCTAGTTACGGTGTTTATAAAACTCATTTTATGAAGAATGATATTTTCCCACTATGTTGCTTCATTCAAACAATCATAACTCAACAAGAAATTAACCAAATACATCTATTTATATATCAAAATAATCTGTATGAAATAGTGGATGTTTTGTGCCTCAATCAAAGTTATATTTATAGAAATAAATTTTTTATAGCTATTTGAAAGTTAAAATTACAGAAAAAATCTCGTTTTTTCTATTCATCGTTGATGAAAAAATTGTTTAAAAAAAACTATACATTTTTATAACTTGATTGAGGCAGACAACATGAAGATTAATATTAGGCATAATTTCCAATTAGAATTATGTGTCTGTGCAAATTAGCATTTAAGATATTATGTTTCAAAAAATAGACTAATTAGCTCATTAAATATTAATTAATTAATTAATAATTAGTGTAGTATGGTTTTTTCTCACTGAAATGAGTTTAAACATATATTAATGACCTACTATGAAAAAACTGGACTTTTAAAGTTAAAATTTTAAAAAAAAATCTTCAAGTGTGTACGTACACCTTAATCAGAATTTAAATTTGTAATAATATCTTGCAAAATTTAATTTATATGCTTAAGGAAATCGCAATTATCTATTTTTCAAGAGAAATATATATTTTTGTAACGTTGCATGTATTCATAAGGGCTTGAATAAATACAGTTTTATATTAATTTATGACCTATCCTCTTAAAATTGATTCAGTATAATTGAATTAAAAAGAAATTTTCCTCCTACATAGATTGTTTATAATATTAACACAGAACGTATTCAATAAAATTAATTATTAAAATACCCATATTAAAAGGTCAAGAGGCTTTGACGCAGATATAATTATATAGATTTCCTCTGGTGAATTTTATGCTAAAGGAATGGTGGAATTAAATCGTCCCTTCTTTTGTTATTGCAAGCGCATAAATCATTCTTTACAGCTCTGGAAATTATCAGTTTCCAAGATCTTTGTAATTAATGATATCCTGCACCAGAGCTTCCTTCCGCAATTAATTAAAGTAGTAAGTAACTGAAGCAAGTGCGAGATGGGATTGTTACCTTTGTGATATTATTTCCTGGATTTTAGATGAATGAAAAAATATTTTTATGAAATTATGAAATGAGCTAGAGGTATTTAATTTTCATGGTAATTAATTTTATTTGTTAAATAATGATTAATGAATGCATTTGAATTAAATTTAAAATTTCTTATTGGTTCATTAAACTAGCAGAAAGATTCAAAAAGATGAAATTTTATATTCGTAATGACTAAAATGTTTTGATATTCTGAACGCTGAAATAAATAATAAAAAGTACAAAAGAAAATCTAATTAATGATAACTTTTTTGTAAATATGCTATACTGTATATAAGCCTTTAAAAACGGAGTCCATACAATATATTTATTAATTCTTGTTTTTACACCATATTAAAAGTATTTAAATAAACAGAGTTGTGCAATCACAGTTAGTTCATTTTAATACGTAATATTAGTTTAATTTTACGTGTTTCCCAATTACACATTCAAATCTAAATATGAATTTTGACAACTGAATAGTCGGAAGAAAAGTTGTTTTATGGCTTCAATATTTTCATTGCGAATAGTAATAGAGATTAAATTGTGATTCGTTTTTTATTTCATTTTCTTATTCATATACCCAATTATTAAATCTAAGAATATTCTTTAAATTATAATTGGATAAATTTGTTTTCCAGAGCATAATTGTAAATAAGAATTAATTTTTACAATTCCAGGTGCGCATTGACCAATAACAGGTAGCTATTACTTCTTTTACTAACGTTCCTTATTTATTAGCATAACAGTATTATCCCTTTAGATTTCCTCGATAATTTTTAAATCATTCGAAATCATTTGTAGATTTTTATCTCCGAATTTGAAAAATTGAAATTTAAATAATAAAATTAGTTATCTTTAGATTAAAAAACATATTTTATGATGAGTAATGACTTTAAGGTCAATCAGAAAGACGCATTTACCTTATACCGAGGTTATGAGGGCTCTTCATGGAGTTACTTTATGCAGAGATCAGAATTTGTTCACAAAGTTGCGAAATCTAGCTAAATATACTTCTCCTATTCAAAAATCGAAAGTTCTTTTTTAATTATAATAGTAATACGTAGTTCTTTGTATTAAAAATAAATACTAATTAATTTTAAGTAGAAATTCTTCCACCTCAACTGTAGAATGAAAAATTTAAATAAACACTTAGATACTACTTGAAAACCATTACGCAATTTTAATTTTTGTGTAAAATAAACTCTATAAAAATTATTATCGATAATTTCGCACATTAAATGACGGATATTTTTGTATTAAACAAAAATAAAACAATTTCTTATACAAACAAATAAATCTCACTGAACGAAAACGGAATAAATTTTGAATTCCTCATGTCATCTATCATAGGATAAGACATGTTTTGAAATGTAAATACCGATACTCGAGGAAGGATCTTTCGAGAGTGGTTCCTTTTTCAAAAAGCTAGGTAAACTTTCTGAAATACTTTAGAAATCAAATGTGAAGATTCAAATTTGATTTTGCAAAATCAAATGTGAAGATTCAGGCTTAAGATACATTCGAAACACGTACTATTCTATGAGAATTTAAGTAAAATAAAATTAGCGAAAGAAAGTTCCTGTTCGCTTGTGATAAAGAAATTACGGATTTAAGAATCAAGAGATTTACTTTTATCGAGAATAGTTTTCAAAAGTTTTTAATTTCGATTCCATTGAAATTGAAATAGCTAGAGAAACATAATAAATTATTCAATTACCAAAGTAATATAGCAATTAAAGAAAACGAGAATATTGTGTATGCATTTGCATGTAGGACTAAAACCATGTTGTTTGCATTAAGTAATGCATCATCACTCAAGATTTCAAAATAATTAAAAATAATTCTCAAAAAACCAATTGCATTCATTTCTGCATACTAATTTCATAATGAAATTCAAGATTGAATTTATAATATTTCTTGATGTGAATCAGAATCTAATTGAAAAGATCAAATAATCATGCATAGTTTATACATATACTTTTTCTAGAAAGAAAAGCATGTTAAGGATGATAAGATGAAAGTTTATAGATGACAGTTTTCACATAAAGCTCTAAAGGTTTCTATTAATGGAATAAATAATTACTTCTATTTATTCAGAGAAAGCGAAATAAAAAAAATTAATGAATCCTGAAATCCTGTATTGTGTTATTAGAATATAATACAATTTAAGCCTTGAATATTCTTTCTGGATTTATTATTTATACTGAATTTACAAATAAGTCAAATAAGTTAACTGTATCACTGTTGTTGAAAATAAAACAAAATTCAAATATAAAGTTGCCGAAAGTTAGCTCATGCTATATGTAGTAACTTAACATTTAATATTAATAACTCAAAAAATTATCATAGCTCTCCATTTATATTATAGAAGCTGGATAATGTGTATTAAATGTCCTTGTATTTGTGTCGGTATTATATGTGTCTCTATTTAAATACATATATCCTTAAGACATATATATTTGTATAAACAAGGTCAAAAATTATTTTCTTATAAGGAAATTAGTTATTTAAGAAATTTTGATGAAAGAAAATTTATTAAATTGACAAAGTAAATAATGGGGGCAATAAATAAAGACACGTAAGCACAACGCGCGTAACGCGCCTTTATAAATAGGAAATATAAAAGTATATATTAAGACAATTTAATTACTACGGAACTTTTACGTTTCTATTTAATTGAAAATATATCTAGGTTTTCATTTATCTGTAAAATATGTTGAAATATTTCAAATAGCTAGCGTTAAATGTTTGGTACTATAATTCATAATTGACTTAGTTTTAAATTAAACTTTTGACTTTAATTTCTGAAATTTCGTAACATATTGCTTCATGTCTTTTTCTTTTCTTTTTAATAATTTGATTAATTTATTTATTTGTAGGTGAATCTCAAATACTCTTCGTGGGCCACAAATATACAAAAAGCAACTTACAGAAGTAAAAAAAAAAAAAACTTTTCCAAATCAGTTCCTAAACGCAAGTTTAAAGGCAATGAAAGATTTAAAAAAAAGATTAATGAAAGTAACTAAAATATAGCAAAATATAAATGCAAGATACATATAAAAGAAACATAAAACAAAACAAAAATACCAGTATGCAACAAGCCATACACCATTGCAAACTGTATTCCACAAAGAATTAAAAAGTCAAAACTGAAATTTTGGAAGTAACATTTTAAAAAAGAAAACATATACACAAATTAAAAAAAAAAAATACGCACAGCAAAATTCAGAGTGAAAAAATAATAAAGGAGGGACAAATGTAAAAAAAGACATAGATATAAACAAAATAAAACTGTAAGTAGAAATAATATTGAGTATAAAAGTTTAATAATAGATACAAAAATTCTGCTCTATAATATAAATTATCTATATTTAAGAATTGGCAAACAATGCAAATGATAAGTAAAAGGACGCATTTGAAAATGAAATCAGAGTGTCTGGTCAAATTTTTGTTGAAATGAGCAGTTTTTGCTGAAGAATTTTCTACCAATCCTGCGAATATGATCCCAGTCTTACATTTCTCTTAAGGAGCATATGTTACTTATCTATCGATGGAAACATTTTAGGTATTGTCCTATTAAGATATCAAATGTCATAAATAAAATATTGACAAGTATTTTTCACCAATAAGGCTTATTAATTATTAAATATATTATAGCATTGTTAGATGTAACGTCTTATCGAAACAGGACTTAAGTGCTGTCATAAAATTTAACTCTTTAATACAAGAATAACGTTTTGGGGAGATGAACCCTCTCTCTAAGCTCCTACAGCTGCAAGAATGTGATAAAACTTCCTTCCAACTAAGCTGTCTATATTGTTCAAGTTGAAACTCAGGCTAAAGTTCGCTGTCTCCATATTAACAAGTAAAGTTTTAAATCTTAACACTCAAATTGAAAAACAGAAAAAAGCACGATAAAGTAGGCAACAGAGTTTTTTTTTTGTTAGTTTTTGTTAGTAAGATTGTACTTTTTCAAAAGCAGTTTATGAATGTTCCTTTCAAATTGAAACTTATTGTGGAGTATAGTATGGAGCCTTCTGTGGAGTATAGACATAATATTTATAGCAATAAATATTCTATGAAATTTATGGAAAGAATATTTTAGGAAATTAAGAATTTTTTTTTTCTGTATTCCAAAACCACTCCAATACTCTAAAAATAAACTAATCTTCCAGCTAGAATTAAATATATATGATCATTCATATGTTTAGTATTTTGAAGGAGATTTTGAGAAAAGCTTTCAAAAGATTAGATATATTGGCCGTCTTTTGTGATCAACTGTCCAGTCTAGAATATGGGTGGTGTAGAGTTTCAGTTCAATCTCTTCTGCATAATTTGATACTTATGGTTCCCTCAACAAATTATTTTTTAAATATCAAATTGTGACAGGTGTTGAAACTTTATTTTAATACATTGCATTTTTATAAAATTTTGTTCAGGAATTATCTTAAAGTAATCAAATCCCATGGCATCACAATGCTGCTAATAACTGTTTTATTAACCAAATGCAAAACCCACGTTATCTTTTGCGTTGGTTCACTTTTTGATTGTTCAGCAACGTATAGCCTTTTTTCTTTAGATTTTAACGGATAAAATCAAACAACTACATATATTTAATGAGATAATAAAAGAAAATATTTAAAGAAATGTTTAAATTTAGAACAAAATATTGATAACTGAATTGGCGTCGTAAACAATATAATATACTAAATATTGAAATTTTATAAGAACATTTCGTGAAACAATATTTTTAAAGGTATCGTTGAAACTCCTCAAAGTCTAGAGTAATTTTTAATTACATTAAATTTTAAATAAATTATGAAAAGTCCATTCCAAGATTCAAATTCCTACCTACGAAAGTGTATTTTAGCTAAGATAGGTAGTTCTAGGTCAAATGGTTTGTCCTGTAGAGAATCATTATACGTACAGCCCCATATATTCTCTTTTATATTTGATTTAACCACATCTGCAACTTTTGTTTAAAATCTCAGCATACTGTTTCCCTGGTATACTTTCGGTATTAAAGGAAACAGTTATACTAGGCAGTCGAGAATCTATCTCATATAAAGCAACCTGTTCCCTTTTGCTAATTGAAATCCTAGAACAACGTAACGAAAACGCTTCATTATTTTAAATACTTGAAAAAGGGGCTTCTTTGATAAACTTCAATAGTTAAAAATGACTATTGACATTTTATGAGCAGGTGCTTTAGAAATAATTTCAAACTAATCAAATGATTGGAATATATTCAATGCTTCTTATTAAATATATTCAAAGTTTCTTATCCTGTTATTTAAAATTTAAAAAATATATATGTTATTAAATATATACAATTTTTATTCTATTATTTAAAATTTAAAAAATATATATGTTATTAAATATATACAATTTTTATTCTATTATTTAAAATTTAAAATTAAAAAAAATGTTTCCTATTAAATATATTCAACGTTTCTTATTCTATTATTTAAAATTTAATTTTTTTATTAAATGCATTCGATGTTTCTTATTCTATTATTTAAAATTTCAAGACAGATTTTTCTCTGGTATATTTTCTTCTGGTACTGAATTAACTGGTATTCTGGTACTGAATGAACAATTACCATGCTTTCGAGAATATTCCATAGAAAGCAACTTGTTTCTCTTCATTATTTGAAATCTTTAGAAGCAGTAACGAAAACGCTTCTTTATTTGAAATACGTAGGAAAAAAATGCTTCTTTCATAAAAATCAAGAATGATTACTGATGTATTGTGATCAAATATTTCGGAAATAATTTCAAATTAATCAAATATTTGGAATACAATCAATGATTCTACTTTTACACTGTATGTACATTTTCCTAAAATTATGAATTTAATATTCTGGGTTAATGATAGTTTTTAGAAATAGGAGAAAAAATTCTTTTGTAAAGTAAACCTTTCAAAATTATGATTCCCAATATTTAAGAAAAAGACAAAAATTTTCAAATGACTGGCTTCATCTGTGATTAGTTTAGAAATATATGGTAGCATCTCAATAATCCACAAAAGTTTTCAGATATCTGATCTAAGATGGAAATTATCAATGACGTCTTTATGCCTAAACATGTCATGAACTAATTGACTGCAACTGAGAACATGTCTTGAACTATTTGACTGCTGCTGAGAACATGTCTTGAACTACTTGACTCAGAAGGCATATAAGAATAGGTTTCTGGAAGTTAGCTCAGTTTTATAATTCAGGCATTGGGTGAAGAACCTGAAAATGAATGATACGCGTATAATACATATTAAGAGAAAGCTACAAGCAAATTGTATTATTGCTGTTTCTTGCAAATATTCAATTCAATTTTTATGTGATCATTTTACTATACAAAATTTCAAAATATCTTAACTTTAGCAATTTTATTAATTTTCAAATTTAGATTCATATTTGACTTAAATTTCTAATTTTACTTATATTTAAAGTTCGATTTTAATATTAATGTATGAATCTTCTATTTCAATAAACGCATGCGCGCACACGCGCATATCTACATAAAGAATAATTTGGCGGAACGTCGCCAAATGTTATTCTGAAGTAAAAAAAGATTGATAAAATGTTAGTTAATAAGGAAGATAAGTCTTGCAAACTTTTAATCAGATGATGTCTCGGGATTAACTTGGAAGTACTCTGCAAGAATGTTCGCCTACCAAATGATGCACTATGCAATTCCAATAGAAACTTTCGATATCATAAAATGAAACCTATTCTTCTACTGTTTGCCAAGACCATGTCTTGGGCTCATCTATTCTCTCATTAGGAAAGCGCACATTTCAGGAAAGAAAACGAAAACCATTTATGCCCAGTAAGAACAAAAAAAGAAGCAGGTCACAATCATCATTCCTTTTTATCTCTTCTTCTGCACGTGCCTCGCTTTCTTTCACGACGAGAGGGATCAGAGAAAGTAACAAATCTCCCTTCTGATTGGATCCGAGTGATGTGAGTAAGTATTTGAGCTTCAAATGCGCTGGGAAGTTCTAATACCGATCCTTCGTTCTACTCAGTTGAATTTTTTTACTCAGTTCTTCTATTAACTTAATTAATTTTTCTTAACATATGATCTTAAATTATTTTGTTTCGTGCGGTCTCGATCATAAGAAGCAACAATTCAAGAAAAAATCATATGGCAGAATAAATCATTCCTATGAATATTTATATAGTTATATTCACCCTTTAAAGGGCCATTTTTTTCTAGTCATATTATGTTAAAATATTTTTAGGCTTGAAATTAGAATAAGAAAAGGGATTCATTTAGCTTATTAGATAAATTTAATTTGATAAATTAATTAATTTGGTTAATTAATAATTAAGTAACAAATCAAGACGCATCATTTTGTCTGAGATAAAGAACTGAAGCATCTAAGTTTCTGACTTACTAAAAAAATTTGTCAGAACTTAAGAGAACCTACATAATTTCATACAAAGATTGATAAATTTGGTGGAAAGCATACTTCCCAAGGCCCTAGAAAGGGTTAAAGAAGTAATAGTTATTTTCATAGAAGAAATGCAAAAATTATAGGTAATGCAATTTTAATAAGATAAAGAGAAATAATGTCATGTTCGTTTAATTGTCTTATTTCATTGATGAGTTAACCAATTACTGTTTTTGAAGAGTATACTCGACATGGAAAAAATACAACATTTTGCCGTTATGATGAGTTTATCCGTCAGGAATCCATTTGAATTACAACTTTAGTAAAAAATGAAACATATTCTTAAATTTCAAGATGTTTAAAATATTTTGAGGTCAAGTCGAAATCAAAGGAACAAATAAATGATTATTAATATTTATTATCAAAACTCCCACATATAATACGAATTGTTCCACTATGCGTTGTACTATGCTTTGCAAAATACCATTCTCTAAAAGCAAAATTAAATAATAAATTATTGTTTTTATTTCTTTTCTAATACTGAATATACAAAAAAATATTTGTTTGTTTAAGTAACTAAATTAAGGGGGCTATTGAAATAAAAAAAGTCATTTCATTACAACATAATTTCATATTATGCATACTATGTGTTTGAAGAGTATATTCGTCATCGCTAAAATTTTGAGATAAAATTTAGGTACGCATTTTCCGAAGAAGTCGAAACAGTCAGTTGGTAAATCTTTAAATTTCTTTTGCTGATATAATAACACTTATAATAATTTGCTGTCGAACCCATGGTTAAATTCCTCAAAATAAAACGCAGTTATTATTAAATAAAATTAGCTGCGGGGACAGAATTGTTCTGTATATATTGTCTGAATAAAAAATGAGTTATATGTATTTTAAGCCTGAAATGACCTTGGAACCCAATATTTATATCAGTAAAATTACGTCTGGAGTATTAAAGATTAATATACATTTAAATGTTAATCCTAAGTCTACTTTTTTAAAAATTAGAACAGAATAATTTTTAATGGAATCCAATATGCAGAAAGCGAATAATGAGAAAAGTAATTAATTGACAGTAGCTTATATGAAAATTGAATGAAATTCTATTTCGAAAATTTTGAACTACATTCTCTATTAATAATAAATTATTAATAAATATTGAGGTTCTAAAATTAAACTAGAAGCTTGATTATTTTCGTTTAGAAACATTACAGAGGAAATATATTTGCAAATGGCTTAGCACGTATCATTTTTAATGAAACAAATTGTAAATTCCTTAATACATAAAGTTTTTCATCAATTAGCAATTTGCTTCGCATGTATAATTTTTCATGAAACAAATTACAGATTATTTGTCATGTATAATGTTTGATGAAAGTGTTGAGAAAAGCTATGATAAGTGATTCGTACAGGGAAAAGTTCATAATATAGCAAATTTATGATCCTACAGCATATTTTTTTAACCTGCTTTAGAATATTCTTTGCTTATTGTACGTTTGGTATTATAGTGATAATGCATTAAAATCTCATTTCTCCGATGAAATTTCATGCGAGGAAAATTCAAATGATTTCGTAAATTTGTCCATTATCCTGAGGTCTATTTATTGATATTTCCCTTTCTTATTGCATCACTTCATGCGTGAAGAATGGTGTGTTCTCATTAATAAAAAAATTTAAAAAATAGAGGTGGAAGAGTTAATATTGAAATGTTGTCCCTGAAGAGCAACATTTGGTAATAAACACCAAAACAATTTATAATAAGTGATAACTATGATTAAAAGAATGATTTTATCATTTGCCATCAGTTGCGTATGACAAATGACAAATTTTTCACAAAATTGTCTTTAAATAAAAGCTAAATAAAGTTTTAATATATATATTTTTTTATTAAAAAAATAAGTAAAAGAAAATATCTAAGAAATTTTTGTTATATATTCACAAATACTCCATGATAATTAAATAAAGACAGATCGATTTAATTTCACCACTTTGAAAACAAACACTTTCCATAATAGAACGTTAAAAGCGTTTTCTACAAGGGTTGTATGCAGAAATGTGTTTCCTGATGCATTTAGAAAGATATATGATTTGTTAAACGAAAGGGTATTTATATTATTCAAATAAAGCAATTTTGTGAATCTCTCAATAGCTGCATTTATGCTTATTTCGGAATACATTATATGGCTATTGAGTAAGATCTTGCAAGTGAAATTTCAATTTAGAAATCGTCTTTTGTTTCCAAAATATGAAATCATATTTCTCATGATCGATAGTAAATAAGAAAGTATCCATGAAAATTATTGGAATATGAAGCAGCGAGGATCTACATCTCCTTTTTGTTACTTATTTCTTCACAGAAGATTTGTGATTATGTTTAACAGCCGTGAACAGACATATACGGAAGACACACATATAGGCATAAGTTGAAACATATACTTACAGACAGACAAAAGTAGAAACATATACTTTCTTCCAACAACGTGAAAATGATGGAAAATCCTTCCCCCTTTCTGTATATTCCCGATAAAAAAATTATATTTTGAATTTAATGTGATTTCTAGCAAAAATAAAGAAATATATTTTTCTTTAAATCTTCAACTGTCATACAGTCGTGAGTATAATAAATAAATTAAACATTTTTCTGTTGGAATTTTTATATTTTAATTATGCTATGTAGATTACATGGAAATTATTTTGTTGGAAAGTCGGGAACTCAATGCTTGGATTTACTCTCAACTTTTGACAAATTAAAAGCGGATAGGTAGTAAATGTTGTGAAAAATAAGTCACCTTGTCTAATATATGGTTTCATTTTTATATAGTAAATTTTATTAAAAAGTGCAGTTTTAATATGAATATCAGTTGTTGGCACGAGTTGGTAACTTTTTCTTTTAAGTCATTAGTAAAAAGTGTCACCTTCTTCCAAAAGAAAAAAATCCTTCTAGTTACTAGTTTCTAATTTATCAGTACAGCGACATCGATTATGAAGTTAATTGGAATCTTTAAAACAATTAAGAACTTTTTAAAAGATTTATGAAGAGAAGATTTCTGAAAGGTGAAAATTCTCAAAAAAGAAAAATAATATCTTTAATCAATTGAAGTTAATCAGGAATCGAGATGAAAGAAATGCACTTTAATATGATTAAATCTATTTAAACGGGCTTAGTTTAGAAAACATTATTTTATATCAGAATATAAAGATGCTTCATTCCAAGAAATTCCAACCCAAGATATAGTAGTTTATATTTGAAATAAGGAAAAAAATCAAATAATTCATTATTTAGATTTCTATCATCTAATTTCAATGTAGATCATTTCCAAAGTGAAGAACAATGTGAAAATGTGCAATTGTTATTTGGTATATTTCTGGCTGAATTTGAAGTAATTGTTCTGTTATGCATTTGTATGTTCCAGGGAAGTGCATCTTCCAGTTCCATAGTCAGCAGACTGCCCAGGGAAATTTTTCCTCCCCCCAATTTCCAGGAAACTACTCTGAATCTTTGGAATGCATCTACAACTTCCAGGGTAAGGAACATGAAACACTTAAGCTCACTTTTCACGAGTTCGACTTGGAACCGCCCTTCAAAAAAGGGTAAGAGCATTTTTGACAAATCTAAATTAAAATAATATGATATATTGTTACTTAATGTAGCCTGCCATCATAAATGTATACAGCCAAAATTGCTAACCAGGCACTTTTTTAAGCATACTTATAAAACATTTAAACACCTGATATATGTCTCAATTTCATATAAGATCCTCAATTAAGGAAACATATGACTACAATGCAAGTATTCGAAATGCATATTTTTAATTAAATATTAATTAGAACAATGCATTGACTTAGAAGCACCTTAAAGAATTTGTAGCAAAGATCTCTTTCCGAGAATATCAGAACAAATTGCAAACGGTACAGCATATACATTGCAGATATTTTTTCCGATTTTCATACTGTAACGAAATAACTATTTTCTGCATTCTGTAGTATCTTGAAAATTTGTATGATGTAACACCTTTTCTCGCTGCAATTTCCCCACTGTAACAAGTCATATTCCCAAATCCCAAGACTTCATCAAGACCACTCGATTGATAAGACCAAAATGCCATTCGTCAAAATCAGCTTAACAGTTAACTGTTTCGACCTCTTCGGAAAATGCGCATCTAAATTATGTCGCAAAAATTTATTAATGGCGAGTATTCTCGCCAAACACAGAGTATATGTAATATGAAATTATGTTGCAATGAAATTACCTTTTTTTATTTCAATAGCCACATTTATTGATTTACTTAAACTAACATACACTTTTTGCATATGAATGAAAAGAAACATAAAAAAATTATTATTATAATAATTCGTTGTTAGATAATGGTATTGAGAGAAGCATGGTATAAAGCACAATAATCTTTTATTTGTTCCTTTGATTTCGGCATGGTCTCAAAATATTCTAAACATTTTGAAATTTATGAATATGCTTGAGGTTTTACTAAAATTGTAATTCAAACTTCAAATTGTCACTACTTATTACTACTGACGAATAAACTCGTCATAATGTGAAAGGATGTACTTCTCCGTAACGAATATGCAGGTCAGAAACAGTTAATTGGTCAAATCACTCCCTCGTAACTGCAATACCCCACAGAACCAACCAACCACGCTCTCACAAAAGAAAACAGAGATCAAAACCACAGGACCTAGACAATAGATACAGTTTTCTGATTCGATATACTATGTTTATATATATCATATAAATGTTTATAATTTTATTTATCAATTCTTATCATCTTTCAATTTTTTTCTCTTCAGTTAGTAATCTCTATATAATTTACCCATAGCTAATGGTGTCAAAAATATAGGAAGGTTGCATGTGTAAATATCAATATTTCTCTGCAAGTTCAAGGTATTGCCACCATTTGTTTTCAGGTATATTTTGTTCCCTCCATTTATTTATTACTTTGATGAAACATTAAAGTAGCTGTCCAGAATGTGACTCCGATGAAATTCTCTGTGTGGATCCCATGGATAGTTTATCAGATGCCACCCCCCACCCCCATTTTCCTTCCATCTTGTTCTCACTGAACCGGTTAGATAACTCAGTGTTATAGACAACATGAGGAGCAGGATGGCGTTATGTATGATTATGTTAATTCTCATGGTGTCAATAGTTTTAACAAAACTGAAAAAGACTTTATTTATTTCATCCCATTCTGCTAATAAAAAAGGCTGGAATAAACTTGAAAATCATGATGAGATTATTGCTTTTCAGGTGCTTGACTGACTATATCGATGTTTCGACTATCACCATCATCGGGAGCAAGTTCCTCGTGGGTCGATATTGTGGCGATGATATACCTGCCTCCATGCTCTTTATGAACCCTCATGCGGAGATCATCTTCAAGACGAATCTCGTCATCCACAGAAAGGGATTCCACGGAAGCTACCACTTTCAGGATGAGAGTAAATATTCTTTTTCATTCTGATATACCTAGTATAGAGAAAGTATAGTAATCGACGAAAAATTCGAACTCGAGATTTTGACGAATCTCCATCTTTTAGACCTACCTGAGTTCGAAAAATACATTTTTGGAAAATTTTTGTCTGTCTGTCTGAGACAAAGATAACTCAAACATGCTTTGAGCTTGACGAAAGAAATTTGGCCAAACCAAACACCAAACACCATTACACCAAATTTGCAGATTTCTATAAAATTGGGAGTAAAATCTGTTCAGAGGAAGTCCATCTGTCCAGCTGTGTGAATATAAGTTAACGCAATAATTACAAAACGAAGGGAGAGGGAGCTAGATAGGTAAGATTCAGTACAAAGATTCAATATCTGTGATGTAAACACACATCAAAGTTTGAGATAAAACCAACAACGGATTAACTGTCTGTCGGTCTATACTTTCAGAACTGTGTTAACTCAATAATTCAAAAACACAGTTACTTAAAAATATGTATGAGATTAATTATAATAATATAAAGTATTAATTAAAATAAGCAATAATATTAAATATGGGATTTTGTGATGACAAGTGTAGTTTTGTATCAAATTTTTGTTTCAATAGATTGGGAAAAATACTTTTAAAACCAGAATTTGCTTTTTGAATTCAATTAACCGCAATCCAGGGATTAATAGCCAACTAATTCGCAATGATATGAAGGCAAATTCAGCAAGTCCAAAATTCTGCATTCAAGTCAAAGATTAATATTTCGCAACTATTGTACGCCATTGTCCTGTAAGGTGTTCTCTGGCATGGAAGGTTTATTAGAGAATGTACAAGAGAATTCCGAGGACTCTTACTCTGATTTATCAATGTATTTCGCAATGTTGATGTTTAATTAAATACAACTTTTAAACAACGCATTTTTATAAATACAAAAAAAGTAAAATTTATCTTTATTTTATTTTATTTTTTACATCATTCGATTGATTATTATAAATTTTATTTTAAGTTTTCTCAAATTTTCTGCCAGGTGGCATCATTTTCATAGAACAAATTTTTCCCTGAACTGGATTTTTTGGGCAAATAATTAAAGATATATAGTTTAAAAACTAGATCTGAAAATATTAAAATAATATATTTTCATCGATAACATATCAATGAAACATCAGCGCATGAGGGAATAAATAAAAATTCTATTAAGGAATTCTACCTCTATCAACATAAAACCTTTAAATCAAATAAAAGTGTATCTAGAAACCACTTAAAGGCATCTGAAGAACAAACGAAAGTTTATAATTTCATAAATTCATTTCATTTATATTCATACTCACCAAATATATCATAATTGTAATATTCAGGGTTTATATAACAGTAAACTTCCGTATCATGTCCAGTTATTTGTGTTTGTTATTAAGCATGATTTTCCATCTGTGCATTTTCGAATATTTTACATTTCTGAACCAAAATAAAACTTGTAATTCAAAAGAAACTTCGTCATAGAATACCTGATAGCTATCACAGTCTTTTAATTTTTTCTGATTATTTTGTTTCTGAAATTCCTGAAATCCATATTTCTCAAACCTTAACCTTTAACTGGGGGTGTGCGGTCTGTGAGACCGCTAGCGATGGATTTTCAGTTACCTCTTTTTTATTTTCAGCTCAATTGAATGGACTGACCCTATAGCTTCCGGTTTTGTGACCTTCAATACACGTGCACTTTTTCAATCGATTTCAGAGGATGCTTTTTAAAATAATTCAGTTATTTCTTTTAGCGCGGTCTCTAAAACCGCACCTCCCTGTTAGTGTCCCAGTAATAAACAAGGCTTAGGAGATAACGCTAAAACTTGGCCCCGAAGTATCATCCAATTTACTGATCCTATTGTGAAGCAGTGCTCCAGGCACTTTTAAATGAAGCAGAAAGTGATTTTAGTGATAGGGATACTTCTACAGAAGAGTTTTTCGATGAAAGTTCTCTTTTAACTGATTCTGATGTGGATATTCAAACATAATTAATTTTTCTAGTGATAATGTGTTTTGAAAAAATTTATAAAATATATTAATATACCAAGATATATATACAGAATTTATAGGTTGAGTATTATACTAGTTCTTAACCTGTATATTCAAAATGCCTCAGAAAATCGTGCTATGAAAGTCACACAAGTCGATAAAAAAAGGGCCAATTTTAACCATTGTCATTTTTTTTATTTTTCATATAATTGTTAAATTTTACATTATATTGTCTTCTATATACCTTCATATACATAAAAAATAAATATTATTTAAAAAGTAAAAAGTAATATGTTTTTTCAAGAATATAATTCATTGCAACATGTAATTTGAGAAGAAAATGTATGTTCCAACGCATTTACTTTTTTCAATGATAATAGATTTTGAAATTTTTTTTAAATATATCTATAGATCAAGAAAACTATCTGCAAAATATATTAGCAGTTTTTCATACTTATATATTCATTAGAAAATTTAATTTGAGTGTAAATGAAATGCAGTCTCTTAGACCGCACCTCCCCAGTTAAGTCCTAAAATTTCATCTCCCCAGTTAAGAGTTAATCATAATGTTAAATTGTAATCGCTTATGCTGCATTTATTTGACTTTTCTTTTATGCAATAAAAAAATTATTTTATATCTTTTATCTTTTATATGTTCAATTTAAAAATAAATATCCCAAAAAATATAATGTAGCAATATAATTATTAAACTTAATATTAAAAATATTTTGCATAAACCAAAATTATTTTTTCTTTGCAATTTAAACTCGATTCCACATAACTAAGCACAACAAAGGAATCTTTATACATTACATTCTAATAACTCTCTCAATTATTTTTGAAACGCTTTAAAAATTAAATTTCATCTAGCAAAGGATTCGGTTTTAAATGAATTTTGGAGATTTCACCAGACGAACTCTAACGTGATCTGAAACAGACTTGTTTACAGAAAGGCGAAAACAAGTCATTGAAAATGGGGAATAACTTTCACTACTAAATTTGAGAGGAAATTCGTGACCTGAAAGTAGGAAGCTAAAAAAAGGTTTTATTTTAATGACGCTTCCTTCTTCTTCAAATGAGAAAAATTCTATCTCCGAGTACGTGAGATGAATTTGATTTTGCATCATGAAATAATGGAAAAACTTTTGAAAACGTAACAAAATTCTATTATGAGAATTTGTTTTACAATCCTCCACATAATGTAAATTGAATAAGAGAATATCTTTTTCTCTTTTATTTTGGAAATGAGTTGTAATTATCTAGAGATTCAATTTTTTTCATAAACGTACCCTTACCCATTATTTTATCCATTGAACCTGTTGTGGAAATTATTTTTAGTAGTAACGATCCTAAAATAGGGTTATTGATAAGTCATTCTGATGTTATATAAAATGTTAAATAAAAGTAATGTTCAAAAATGATGGTTCCAATCTCCTATGGAACAAAATTTTCTCAATGATAGATAATAATAAAAATAATATAAATAAAATTCTCTACATTCATTTAAAATAAAAAAATCGAGTGAAAATTTATTATCCTTGTTATTTTATTTCGTAATTTTGAGAACTTTCAGAAATAATTATGTTAGATACATATAAGAGATAATAGAGTTAAACGAAAGCAAGAATAATAAACGAATGAATGGTTTGCTTAGTGAGAACAATATCACGCACAATAATGTCAGTTCAGTCCTAAAGTCCTACTAAATATAAGCCTAGTCTACTGATACCATACATCGCTTTGCATATCGAACATATGACGAAACTTGTTTTTTTATAACGTAACATTTGATTCAATTTCAATTTCTAGACAAATTTTAAAACCGAAAATTTCACACAAGCCATCGTCGTTTCATAAGACAGATGGTATGTGAAAATGTATTGTAATATACAGGGTGTTTATAAAGTCCCGGACCCATTTTGATGTTTAATAACTCATAAAATAATAAAGATATAAACAAACTTATGGCATTTATTGATGGAATAACTCATATATTTTCCTTTTCAGGTTTGAATATTTTTACTTTTGTAAATATCGTCTGCGCGTGTGGTTAATTTCAGATAATTTCATTTTCCAGTCTAAATATCTGTACTTTTCTAAATATTGTCTGCTTATTAATGGCATTTTTCTCTCTTTTGTTTTTGGCAACTATTGCAATGTTATGTTTACTTTTGATGTGTTTGTTCTATGTAGTATTTTTGTATGTGATGTTTTATTCGAGTGGATATTAAGGAGAATGCGTACACCACAAGAGAAAGCACAGATTTTATGGTGGTTCATAGAAACGAAATCGATAGTGCAAGCACAGAGAAATTTCAGAAGAATTTAAAAAAAAGATCCTCCATCCAAAAACAGCATCTTGCGGTGGAAAAAGAATTTTCTAGAAATTGGAAGTATCGAAGATAAGAAACGTTCCAGACGTCCTTGCACAAGTGATTTTGATGTTGAGCGTGTCAGAGAGACATTTTTACACAATCCTAGAATATCTGTGAGATCAGCGGCAACAGAATTGGATATGCCAATTTCGACGGTGTACAAGGTTATTAAGAAAAAATTGACTGCATGCATACAAAGTTCAAATTGTTCAAGTTTTGGAACCGAACGATAGGCCTAGGAGGATGGACTTTGCAACAGATATGCTAAGAAGGATAGAAGATGCTGCTGATTTTCTGAAGAGCATAATGTTCTCCGATGAAGCATCCTTTCATGTTTCTGGCATTGTTAATCGCCATAATGTGCGCAAATGGCTCTGTGGATGCCGACATGCTTGTCGCTACCTGGCGTGAAATTGACTATCGACTTGATATTCTCCGTGCGACGAAGTGGGCACACGTGGAAGTTCATTGACAAGGGTCATGAAACTTTTTGAGTCTATTTAACCATTTATGTTATTAATTTAAATCTATCTTTATTATTTTATGAGTTATTAAACATCAAAATGGGTCCAGGACTTTATAAACACCCTGTATATCTAATAAAAAAAAATCAGATACTTGAGAAATGGAAATTTTTAAATAAAGTCGATCAAGAGCGACGGAACGAGAAAAGGTAACGTGATGGGAAGGATTTTGAAGTCAAATAGACTATATACCAATGACTTTTTTTACAGTCAGTGGGCAAAAAATGAATGCTCAAAATTTTTTTAAATAATGGTATCTACAGAAAGCAGTTCCACAGAAGCTTTCTTGCATACTTCTTAATAAAGACATAATTCTTTAATTCCACATAAAATTTTGTACCTTGGACAAAATTTGAACAACAATACCTCAAGTTTCCATTTTCAGATAACTATTCGAAAGCTCTTTGTGCTTTGTAAGTTAATAAAAAAAAAACTGTGCACGGAATATAAAGACCTTTTAAATAAATGAGCGATGTGAAAGTTTGACCTAGAACTTTCAATTTTGGTAACAAAATCACATACCAAATTTCATTTATCTAAATTGTTTCCTGTTTAAGTAGTCTATTTCACATGTACGAGAATGTAACGACTAACTAATAGCTAATCCTTTGACGGAATTTCGATACAGATATGCATTTTAAAAGTTGAATCTGTGCACTAATTTCATTTAGATTTTTTATTTTATGTTTCTAATTATCATGTTCACCTGTATTCTTACAGCCGGAAGTACAGATCTCCTTAGTATATATATACAAATTTTCTGCAAAAACAACGTATAAAATTTCCCCAATCTTCTCAAAGCGTTTTTCAGTTATTATGTTGACAGTCATACAGTATAAAGCCCAAAATTTGTTTCCCGGATTCATGGAAGTTTGAAACATTGAAATTCGCACTGAAATCAGATTTTTTTAAAAAGAAAATTATGATACGTATATTTCGTACGCAAAATAGAAAAATATTTATTGCCTTAATTTTCTATGGACATTAAGGCAGCTGGTTCGTTGTGCAAAGATTTTGATCTCGTAGTGCCACAATTAAATGGGATGGAATGTATTATTTTAAAAGTTGGAGAGTATACAGCAACAGATTAATATTAATTAACATATAAAGTATTATTAACAACAGAATGCTCTTATTAATAATTTGAATTAAGATGTTACATGAGGAAATGATGAGATAATACATGTTCATGAGATGCTACATGAAGTTTGATACTATTTAAAAAGTATTAATATCATAAAATTATTTGACACTGATTTTCTTTAAAATGATAAAGGCACGATTGTTAAGGTGTACGTACACACTTGAAGATTTTTTAAAAAAATTTTAACTTTAAAAGTCCAGTTTTTTCATTTTAGTTCATTAATATATGTTTAATCTCATTTCAGTGAGAAAAATCCATATTACACAAATTATTAATTAATTAATTAATATTTAATGAGCTAATTAGCCTATTTTTTGAAACATGATATCTTAAATTCTAATTTGCACAGACACATAATTCTAGTTGTAAATTATTCCTAATATTAGTCTTCATGTTGTCTGCCTCAATCAAGTTATAAAAATGTTTTTTTTTATAACTTGATATACTTGTAGTTTTTTTTAAACAATTTTTTCATCAACAATGAATAGAAAAAACGAGATTTTTTCTGTCATTTTAACTCTCAAATCGCTATAAAAAATTTATTTCTATAAATATAACTTTTATTGAGGCACAAAACATCCGTTATTTCATACAGATTATTTTGATATATAAATAACTGTATTTGGTTCACTTCTTGTTGAGTTATGATTGTTTGAATGAAGCAACACAGAGGAAAAATAACATTCTTCATAAAATGAGTTTTAAAAACACCGTAACTAGAGTTTTTAATGAAAGCTCCCCAAGAAAAATAATTATAACTCGAGAAACATTTCGAATATTGACAACTTCTTGGTATCGTTTGAAAGCTAAAGGATCAGACAACATTATTAAGCAATAAAAAATATTCGATATTTTGAACGATTTTCGAAGTTTCAAGTGTGTACATACACCTTCTCCTCAAAGGTATTGGTAACCAGAAATCCGCCGTATCAGCAGAAACTTAATGTAATTAAATGAAAATGTATAAAATTATGAAGAATTTCGAATAAATATTTTAATTTGCGTGAGCTATTTCTGCGAGCTGTGTCTGTTTTTGTCAACAAGGATTATTGTTGTGAAAGATAAATTAAAATTTTGTAAATCTTTTTCTTGCACTTTTCATAATAATTTCTTTAAAATTGAGAAATTTTTGCTATGGTTTTTTTAGATGATATGTGTAAGATCATTTATTTCTAAAAAGAGATTAAGAAAAATATATATCTTAGTGCAGAAATAAAGATAAAAAAATTGAAAAGCATTTTTTTTTCTGCCTTCTTATCCGAAATATTTTTCCTTGTAACAAGGGAACACACAGATAAAATAAAAATTGGTTAGACATCGAAAAGTGTTCTGAAGTTACAAACTAATGAGTAAAAACAAAACAGGAATTCTAGAAGTTAAAAACTTTTGGGAACACCTTGAAATTTCGAAGAAGTTTTCTTTTTTTTTTTTTTGAAGGGGGGATAAAAAAATTCCTTTTTTAAGTTCTCACTTGTGTCCCCCCCCCATAAAAACATTTGAAATCCTACTGACGTCCATACGCGATATCTTTTTTTTATTATTTACCTCTTTTTATCTGAAGCTATCTTTTTCAATAAAAGATTTCTGCCCTTTCTGATTATTTCAAAGGTGTGTGCGGATAACTATGTATCTATAATAAAAGTATATATCATCTAAATGAAAATTATACGTAAATCAGCTTTAATTCAAGAAATGAAATTTGATGCATGTTATACATTATTCAAGAAACGGCTAAGATAAAAGTATATTGGCTGTTTTAGGACACTCTTTGATTTAAAATAATTATATTGAAGTTTCTACATTAAATAAAGGCCTTAAAACTTTATACTGCAACAAAGGATTATAGCATGCGCTTTTTTCTAATAAGAGAGTCTAGAACAATTCTCTCTCGGACCAACAGGAGTACTCCTTCATGGTTCTGTATGGTTTTAGAGAATTTATCTTTTAAAAAATTTCGCTCACTCCTCGTCTTTTATAATGCTCCATTTAAAAAAACATCATTCACGATTAAAATTTTATTTTCTGTTTGTCAATGACTTTGAAAAAAAAGCATGTATCATTTCGAAACTGGTATCTCAAAGAACCGCATGCTTTCTTCGACGTTCTTTTTGCTGCTCAAAATAAACCTGAAGCATAAAGTTCGCAGGCATTTTTCTCCTTCCCAAATAATATTTTATCAAAGTTCATCAAACCAAGATTCATGGTGCTTCAGGTAACTTCCATCGGTCTTCTTAATAATTCGTCGTTGGTCTCCGAGAACAAGTGCATAAATTGTTTTGATATTTTCGTCCATTCCGGAAGTTAAATTTCGACTAGAACGAGGTTTGTCATCAACTTGAGAAATGAAAATTCCCTTTGAAATCAGAGAACTACTTGCAAACTTGAGATTTTTTTTTCAATAGGAAGATCTTGTAAGCCGTGTTCAACAGCATGACAGTTTCTTTAGCATTTTTCCTGAGCATGGAACAAAGATTCACAGAGCATTCTGCACTTTTAAATGAACCATCACAAAAACTGGAAGTAGGAAAACTGCTTTTATGTAAAATGATGTGCATAAAACATCAACCAAACGGACCTTCCCAGACGACGCTTCATGGGGATTTGAACTCGAAAAGTTACTCTATGCCCTCTTAAAAGTGTGAACTATAAAAGCTCCACCCTAGAAAGCATTATTATGGTGTTCTTTTGGGGTTGTGTATATCTTTATAAAAGCATATTTCTCAATTTATTCAAATGAATTTACTGTATTTTTCCTTTAATGCCTTTGATTTTTATATCCATGAAAATATTGCAAGCATTGTTTTTAAAACTTAACTACAAATACTAGGAAAATATTTCTATTCGTTAATTTTTCTCCTGAAAAGCATTTAAAAATTAACGAAGAAAATATTTATAGATATCTACTGATAATTATAATTAACTTTCGAAGAAGGAACATTGTTTTTTTTTTTTTAATTATGACCACGAATTTGGTTGTTCATTTAAAAATAACTTTCGATGTGGTTGTAATTTTTTAGCCTTTTATTATCCTAACTTTTAATGCTCGAGGGAAAATTTTAATTACGAAAGTCAGAATGAAACTAATATGCATAATAATTGCTTATCAAAATTAAAATTAAAAAAGTCATTCATTCTACTTCTTGATAAAAACTTTTTTATTCACAGAATACTGAACATCATCTTGCAAGATCTCCCAGCTGAAAATTGTTTGCATGAATTAATTGAAAGCAGATGAAAAATAAGCTATTACTTTTAATTAAAGGAAAATGTTTATATAATTAGCATAAGCACAAAATATTATTCATATCATGAAAGTGCGAAACAGGTGTTGCAGAAACTGACAATCTCTATATCAAATTCAGGGTATTAGACTTGCTTTGTTATAACTTCAATTGTTTTATTTTAGTTCGGGAATTTTTTTCAGAACATTTTTTTTTACTATGAGCAATGAAGGTACTTTACTAATATAATTTTTCTTCTAATTACAAACTGATATACATACTGCACGAATAAGTCGTTAGGATCCCCGTTCACCAGTGCCGAGAGAAAAGCGGCCTGTCTTCTTCTTACTTTGTAAAACAGTTTTATTCTCTGTCTTACTGAGGCCGCAATGGCTTGGTGGTAAAGCTTCGGGTCCAGTGGGTCCCATGTTCGATACCCGATTCCACCTAAAAACCATTGTGTAACGAGTTTGATGCACGTTAATCAGTCAGGGGCAAGCATCCTTCCGCTGATAAAGTGAGGAAGTTTTTACGAGGGAGTTGCTGGCTCAGATATCGTCCCCGTCATTTAAACCCTTTTCAAAATTATCAGATACTTTCCAAAACACCCCTAGTGTTGCTTTAAAGCAAGACGTTAGTATAACTAAACTAAACTAATTCCCTATCTTAATTTGTCAAACTCAGTAAATCTTTCTACCAATCATCTCTTCTTGACAACACTTCAGTTGATAGAAGGCTTGCATCTTTTTACATATTTTTATAGAGTAAGATATCAAATAATCTTTTAGACTATTTGCGTTATTCTTCTTACACTGCTGATTCATCGTCAGAAAAGCACAGATCCAATTCCTCAAATCGCGAGGACCAAAATCGAAAATTTCTTATGTTAGCAAATCATTTGTTATTGTATTTGTCTAACATAATTTTTCTCGAAAATATGATTTATTGCTTAATATCAGCACAATAAAAACAATACACACTCCAGTACTGCAAATGTACCTAAAAAAATTGAATATTTAAGAGGGTAATATTGAGTGAAAAATCTAGGAGTGCTTTTTCAAGATTATGAGAATAAAATAATAAATTTTTAAAAAAATAAGTATATTTCATATTTTATCAATTGTAAAATTCTTTTCTCTACATGTTCAGTTTTTCCGCCCTTTTATTTTATGTTATTTATTTATTTATTTATTTTTATTGAATTAAGGTCTGAAAATTATCTTTTAAAGTTAATAAACCGAACTTTTTGATTTTTAACCACCAACGCTTAACTTTAGAAATAAAGTTCACGAAATCACTTTATTAATATCCACGGCAATTTAAATTTACAGTTTCATGACAATTTCAAGGCCCTTATATTTTTGGGCATCTCTTCTATCATTCACAATCTGATGAAAGATACAATGTCCTATAATATACTACGTTATGAACTATTTTGGATAAGTTTCGTGATTTCTAGTCTCCAACAAGATGGTAGGTAGAAAAAGTTTCATGAAAGACTGTAAGTCATCTCATCTGGAGTATATGAATTAGCAATTACTTATACAGTATGTCTCAGACGGCAGTGTTGTTTTTCCCCATTTTTCCTTTTCACGGTCACCTCGATTACTAGACCTTAACCCATGTTATTTCTGGCTTTTGTGATAACTCATAGGTCCCAATTTTAGTGACAAAAAAGCAAATTCTTCGAATAAAAAAGACATCTTTTGCAAGTATATTCATGACAATCACAGATACATAAGTGTTAAAAGAGTTCTTGAAATAATCTTCCTTTTCTCACCGAAATATATTTGAAAGTGGTAAATGTTTGCTAGAATTTTTGGTACAGAAAAAGAAATCAGCTAAAATATGTTCGGTAATGTCGTCCTACATTTCACTGAGCCAGCAATTGTTCCAACCAATTCTTTTATTCGAAATCAAAGAGCATCAGAAATTCGGATTTTTACCTAAATTCTAATTTCCAGAATCCCATTAATACCAAATGACACAATCGTGATGCCTCAGATATTTCTACCTCTCTTTTATGGAATGCAGTAATTCTCGAATGAGGAATATTTATATCCCAAGAATAACGATCTTAGAGATCCAAAGGAGAGACAATAAGACATTCTGCAACGACCGTCGGAAGCCATTAAGTGTCTCTCTTTTCGGGCGCTTCTTTTATATTTCCGACTCATTGCAATAGCAGAAACGTTTTCTTGAGTTAGGAGGGAGTAATTACGTTTCACATCAAATGAACGTTCATTACGAGTACGTTGTGGCAGACCATTTCAGTGTTATTAAAGTAGACTTCTTGTCCTCCTTTAGTTATCATAACGAGAAAGATAGATTCTAATTTCTTGTTTATAAAGGTAGATATTTGATACTGAAGGATTTAAGAAATGTTTGGGATAGGAAATTTCACTTTCTTATTTTAAACTGGTCGTCCTTAGCAATACCAGGTTTGCTAGGAATATTGATTAGGTTCAATTTCAGTTGAATCTTTTATGCATGAATCGGTATTCATTCTTCTCTCACGGAAGTAATTTTTAAGCTTCAAATTGTGAAAGACCTTAAAAATGCATTATTTTTTTAAAATCTTACACCTGTTCTGTTTACTGTGTACATGAATTCTTCTAACGGAATGAAGAGCCAACAGAAACATAACTTATTCGTGTCAAATTGCAAGTATTTTTCGCGATTCTTGAATTTTGCTTACTTATTTTTAATTTAAATTGCACATGTTACAAACAAAATCTTTCATTAGCTTTCAACAATAGACAAAAGCAACACTATTAATTATGTGACGGAATACTGAAAACGATTCAAATTTTATCGAAACTATGATGCATATTATAATAACAATTAAATAATATAAAATTTAAGAAGAAATTAGATCAAAAATAAAATGACAGCATCAAAGTAATAATTTTAAAATTAAAAAAAAAATGGTACAAAAATTGTTTCTGTACTATAATAGTTTGGAAGTTACCACGGAGAAACTGCAAACTCTCATGTAATTTTAGATAAATTAAAGTTCTAAATAAAATTTTATATAATGCGCTCTAAATTACATACTCTTCTCATACTCTAAGTATACCTGAACCATATTTCATGAGTTTAGATAAAAGACCATAATTAAAAGTGCTCAGTTACAAAAAAAAGTAATAAGTTAGATATAAAAAATTTAAAATCACAAACTAACTACTCCAACCGCCGGAAGACACACGCAAACACTTGAATGACCGGATCTCCGTGACAGCAACACTAGCTGGAACTGTGGTTGAGTCCTAAGGGCCTTCACCGGCCACGGTACAACACTTCCCTAAGGAAATATGTCCCGTCATCGATGGGAAGAGCCAAGCCTCCACTTTTTAGTGTACCCACAAAGATAGCGAGAACCAACTACCATACCGGAATCTTCTCATCCTCAAATACAGGGTACCTCCTCTGCGGGACAAATAATGTCTAATTCATATTCTTTAGCCATGGATAAATATTAATAAGCTAAACAATATATAACTCACATTTTTGTTTATGCAAATGCACAAAATGCGAGTGTGGATTCGTAAAATTATTTAGTCTGTAAAATAGGTAGTTAAAATGGAAGAAAAAGGCACTCTTTACATGATTGATTATTAGTTGATGGAGAGTTAAAAGCATAATATTTTAACAGTTACATCTGTTATTGTTTTAAATTAAATATTTACAGTTTTTCCTTTGTAGCAAAAAGTCTATGATTGTGAATTATGCATTTTTTTTTACAGTTAAACTATAAAAATAAAACATAATATCTCAAATTTTATTAATTTGTTAAAATGACCAATATTTTATAACCGATCCCGATGTGACAATATTTTAATTCTCAAATTTAGTCTGTAGTTTCAATTCGGTTTGGATGAGGAAAGTATGGCATTTTTTTTCTTATAAATCTGATTTACATAGCATTTATACAAAATGATGTTACATTTGGCTTCGTACTTTCTTAGTAAAGGCGCTGTATTATAACCCACCGGAACTGTAAACATTATAAAATGATCATAATTAATTCATTAACAAAAAAATATCCCTTAATCTTAAAACAATGCTTTTGTATTTACAATATTTATTTATTTTGTATTTTATTTATTTTCGTATTTATTTATATCAAAAATTCATGTCATTTTTTTCAAAATTATACATGCCTATATATTAATCTCATGTGCCTATAGACTTCATAAAATCAATGGCATAACAGATTAACAAATAATTTTATTTAAATTATAAAATACTCTGTTTCATTTTACTTTTCATGTTATTAGAAAATAAATCATAACTGCTTTATTTTCTTTTTAGATAAGCTTCAGTAGTGTAAGGAAATTCTAATTTGCATCCATTAATATTCCTTTGTGTTCGGCTTTTACAATTTGTTTTTACATGTTTTGCAATAATTGAATATATAAATAATTTTTATAAATGTATCATTTACTAAACATTTCCCAAAAGATGATTATTTAATCCTTTTTGCCTTTTTGTCTGTTCTGAATATGTGTATATCACATATTTTTTGCCATTGTCAAATAGTAATGTATATATCTAAGTTTATTGCCACTTTTACTGTCGAAAGTACTTTATTTAATTGCTCCGATTTTGGATACAAAATTCTACTTTGTATGTATTAAATTTCATTTCAATCCGATACTGTCTTCTTGGTCTGCTATTTTCAATCTACCTGTATGTATTAAAAATTGAGTGTGATAGAACTTCCTACATCTGCTATCATGCCTTACACACAACAGACGGCAGCGCTAACATTCAATAGTAGTATGAAGTTTTGTCTGCATTTTTAAAATAGTACTCATAATAATGTTACTGAATTTCATAATGTTACTAAACCTAAATAACATTATTGAATTTCAGAAATAACTTCTGAGCTACGTTTTAAATTATTTTTCTTACCTGATTTTTTTATATAAATTCACCGTAATTTCACCATCAGCAATGGTAATTTCTAACTACATTAACTACATGGAAAAAAAATTAGAACTGACGAATTGATTCACTAGTTTATTATAATCTTCTGTGTATTCTCCATCACATTCAAATTTCTTCGGAAAAATAATGCGAATACCAATTTGAAATTTTTCCCAGCTATTCTAGCATTTTATAAACTGTATGTTGTGAAAAATTCTTTGAAAAATTAATACATTTAAAAAAAATTTCTATCAATTTCCGAGTTTTGAAAAGTGTTCTGTCTCTTGCAGAGACAATCCCTCCTCCACGCTCGACGGGAAACGTGAGCAGTTGCGGAGGTACTGTGACTGGGGTGGGCGGAATCATCGCATCCCCTGGCTTCCCCTACTACTTCCCGAAAGACGTCGACTGCATCTGGCTGATCAGAGTTGATTACCACATGAAGATCTATGTCCGCATACTCAAGATGCAACTCTACGGGAGCATAGGTGAGAATAGTTTTGTTTTTCTAAGATCATTTTGAAATATGACATTTTGAGAGTGGTTGGTTAAACTGAGTAATATTAATAACACTCAAGAATTTTGTTGCGTGTGTTGTGACTTATGACACTTTACAAGCCTGCTGACAGTTATCTGTTAGCGATTTAGGCCGAATGAGCGTCAGCGTCTCTTATGTTTTCAGTAGCACCGACTAGGGCCAAGAATGTGACTTAGCTACTTCATGCGTCACATTCGCATGCACAACCGCTTTTTACAGGGTGAAGGGGGTAGAACAGATAGAATACAGAAGAAGAACTACCATGCCCGGACCGGGATTCGAACCCGAGATGCCCAGATCACGGGGAAGACACGCTGTACCCTTATGCATGGCCGCAGGCACTCAAGAATGTATATATAAAATAAAATGAATGTGACGTAATAAATTAAACATGGTCGAACTCTGAAAATAGACGTTTGGACGTTGGCATAAAGAAAAGTTCCAAAACGGTAGCATTATTTCCTCACAACACTATTCATCAATCAAAAGGATAATTTCTAAAGTAACAGAAATTATCCTCATGATTACTTGATTCATCTGGATTTTGAGTTTTCTGATGATCTTAGTTAGAAATATTTAAGATAACTAGTTACAACCATATTATATGAAGCAAAACAGTGGCACCACCAACAAAATAGAGGAACTTTGCAAAAATATTAACAAAAAAAAATTAACTAACCCCCTCCACAGGTATGAGAGATATGAGAACACATATCTATGACACTGGTGAAGGCTGTCGAAAATCCAAAACATACCAGAAAATAAAACACGAATTAGTAGAAACATCAAGAACTTAAAATTTCTATGTCAAGTCGAGTCTCCTACATTGATTTTCAAGTGCTACAGAGGATAAGCACTAAAAAACACACACAAAGAATGCAAACCTATTATAAAGACGAATTAAAATAACATTTAAGGTGACTTACCAGAATATATCAGAAAACTTGAAGAATATCGAAGAACCAATAGATCTTGAGGAGGGTATATTAGCATGACTCTACATTCTTCCACTAATTTTTCCTCTCTTGTTTAGGTTTTCGTCTTTTGCATCTCATTTCCCTCATCTATTTCTTTTCGTATTGTATTATCTTCATCCTCTAAGCGCTCTTATCGAATTTTCTAAAAAAGAGTAATATAATATTAAAGAAAAGGAAATCAATAATTAGGCCTTCAGTAATATTGATTGATGTACTTAAAATCAACTTATTATTGATATTCGTAATTCTAAGTCAAAATGTATTATTAAATCTGTTTGGAAACAAAATATTGATAGAAAGAGTCAATCAACTTAAAAAAATCTGTCATCTAATATATTAAACCCAAGAACATAATATCCTATGTGATAATATTACACAGAATTTTGTCATTTAATGGAATTGCAAATTTTAACATAGCTTGTAAATTCAATATATCTTAAATTCCTAAACAGTAATGTTAAAACTGTATAAATTATAAAAGGTATTATACGAAAAACAAATATTTAAAATTTCGGTACCTAAAAAACATTAAAGTTTCCAATTAGCATTGATTGAAAGAGTAAAATAATTTGATTTATCTTTTTGTATATCGTCTGACGCAACGATAGTTAATGTAAATTTGTCGTTTCCATAATGCATAGTTTTTAAGCATTATTCATAATTAAATGATAAAAGAGAAAAATATTTTTATTTTTAGAGCATAAGCAGCATTAAAGAAAAAAATGAAATTATATAGACATGCCGTTAAATAAAGTATAAATGATAAATATTAAGGAAGTTACCATAATCTGTATAAATAAATACATAATATAAAACTTATTAAAGGAAATAAATCCTCCCCACTCAAAAAAAAAGTTAAAAAGTACCGGAAAAACGAATTCATTATTAACTAAAACAAATTATAAAAACATACAATTAAACAAATAATAAAAACAAATATTATAAGAGGGAGTATAAAAAGTTTAAATAAAAATTTAAAATAAATAAAATATATAATATAAAAATTAAAAACATCTTCATAAAAGAAAAGATTAAAAATACTAAAAATAAACATCATTAAAATTTTCTTTTAAATTTGACTTTCATTTTTTAATGAAATGTTTTAATAATTATGCTGTATTTTTCAGTTTTGATAATGATATTTTAATATCGAATAAAATTATTTTCATACTGAATAAGAATGAAAATCTGATAAAAAGTTTTAAATAAAATATAAAAACCTGAATCATATATTTTATGCATTTGATGTTACATTAACAGAAAAACAGAATACAGCCGAATATGAATTTGTAATTTCATACATAATTTTTTTTTTGAAAAGCAAGAGACGTATTAAAAAGGCAATTAGCACCCAAACCAAAATATAACTAAACGAATTATTATTTTTTCTACTTAATTATCAAGGATAAAAAAAGGAGTTTTTTGCTTGACTTTAGCTTAAAATAGAAATCACGACAAATGGATTCCAGCGACAATAAGATAAAAGCAAGAAACTTGACTTGAATAAAAAGTAAATGCAATGGAATGTTTAAAAATAGCATTTTTTTTTTTTTTGGAGCAGAAACATGTTAAATGGGAAGATGTAAATGCTACTTTCAGATTATTTTATGAATAGCTTCAAGCTATGATATGGATTTTACATAAAGAAACAAGTGCATTTTTTATCTGCTAAAAACAGTTTGGGTTGTGGATATTAGAGTAAAAATATTTTTGTTATTGGAAAACTGTTTAATCGACAGAAATGCAAATAAAGAATTTTGCGTCTCTAAAATTACAGAATATTTTTTTTCATTAAAAAATATTCTGTATCTGTTCTGTATATTCATTAAAAATATTCTGTTTTAAATATGATAATTTTCACTTAAAGATACTCTGAGATAAAATATATTTTCAGACGAATGAAATATTGTCTGACCCTAAATACTTCATTCAGCACATTTTGATATATTTACGTTAATTTACGTCATTTAAATATAATCCTTTAGTTAAAAGAAAAGACAAGGTATCTCATTTTACTTATTTATGTCGATAATAAAAGTATATTTATGTATTTTTGAAACAAATAAAAATCAGAAATCAAATAACTGAAAGTGTAAATTGCTTGCCATAAAAATGATCATCTTACTTAACAGAAATTAGCTTACCATCACAATAAACCAACAGAATTTATTATAATTTATTTTTTATTTTATTTATAAATTATCACTTCATAGAATAAAAATAATTAATTAAAATTCAATATCCTTAATCATCGAATAAGGGCCAAAATTCTAATTATAATCCATAAGCAAAATATAGAAATTAAAATGAAGATCTGTTGTACATTCAGGCCAGTTGCAATTTGAACACAACCTGCGTTTTATGTGAAAAGTAATTTGAGCAAATTGAAAAGTCTTATATAGGAAGTAATTTGCAGACATCTTATGAGGGAGGTATATCATGCTTAAAATTTAGTAATAACTTATTTTTAACATCGTTATTTAATTTGTTTTATGTTTATAAGTATGGATTTTATAATCAACTTTTCAGTTACTCCTGACGTGATAAAAATTAGAAATTTTGTTTCTTGTGTATTCTCAAGGATAAATCGGTATTTTATATATTCGGAATTTAATTCTCGATACAATATTAATTTAATTAAATTTGATTTCAATTCACAGTTGATCTGGTAGTGAATATGAGAAATAATAAATATCAAGGTTAAAAAGTAGCAAATCATAGCTTTTATAAAAAATTCTGCTGTTTCATACTTCTTCAATAACAAAAAAGTGTTTTTAATAAAAAAATAATTTTAATGACAGACAACATTAATACTTGTACAATTACTTTTAAAATTTTATATGGTTCCATATTGTGAAAATAGTTTTAAATTATAGTAATAACACATATCTTTTTCTAAATAATAAAATATGTATTGCAATTTTAAATTAAACTTTTAATCGTTAGATCCTTATTAAAGTTGCAAACGCACAAATTGCTATATATATATATATCAAAGTAAGGAGCAGCAATTACTACTCATACCTTAAAACATTAAAATGGGAAAAAGTTAAAAGCGAATTTCATTGATTCAGATTCTGAAAAATATGTTCCATTTAGTGAAAAAGAAAAAAAAAAATCTGAAAATGTAAATCTAATTAAATGCTTATATAAATTCCTTAATTTTTTGTTTTTTTATATTTTTACAATCATGGCCTTCAATGTAGTCAGTTGCATTTAAGTACATTTCGTGAACTAGCAACTAAACTCAGGAGTATCATCAGATTTTTTTATTGTTTACCGCAAACCATAATATTGTTTAAATTATATTCCTTTTTCATTTATTCCAGAGGGAATTAACTTTTTGTGTTAGTTGAGGAACACACAGAACTCGAACACATGTTTCGATTGTTGAATTTTAATTTACATATAACATTAGGATTTGATTTAAAGAATTCCAAGCACAAAAATATCCAAAAAATTTAATATTCCAAAAATAAACATTAAAAAAAACTTCTTCTTTTATTTATTTATTATTATTATTATTATTATTTTGCTTTGCAAAATATGAAGAAACTACTGAAAAAGGTCATTTTAAAGTTGCTAAAACAATTCAAAACTTATCTCTGTTTTATTGAAAGTTTTTTCAATTCAAAAATCTAGCTAAAATTCTACAAAAAGTTAAATACTTAAAATTTATTGATCTATGGAAGACAATTTTACATACAATCTCAAAATGTATAAACCATCTCCATAAATGGAAATAAAAGGTCTTCAAAAATAAAAACGCAATAAAAAAAAATCAATGAAATCATTATCTAGAGACAATAAAAAATTATTGTGGCGAGTCCTTCGCTTTGGGTTTGTCAAATTGAATATTTGCATATCGATTTCTTGTATTAAATGTCATATCATACGAAAAGTTTCTCGCTTTTGACATTTCTCAGAAATTTCCATATTATGCCAACAACATAAAATTGATATGAAACCGACATTTCATCTAAAAAAATAGCTCAATCATGTTTTTTAAAAATCTGATGATACTTTTGACTGAATAGCATGCCCATATAGATAGACATATTTGGCGAGTGTTTGTTTGGCCAATGTTAGGGAGTGTGTGAGAGAACTGTTCTTTTGAAGCGCCCTTTGATTTCAAGCCAACTGTGCGGAAGCGGAGCTGACGTTGTACGACGGCTACTCCAGCATATCCTTCAACCCGAAAGTACTGCAGAAATACTGCGGAGACCTCCGGTACTACAAGAACGTCGAAGAGCAGACACAGCTGTCCTCCAGAAATAGGCTTTTACTCAGGTAAATATTTTTTTTTTATTCTCCTACTATTTGACTGTATATGTACTAGGCATTTTATGTACAAAAATAAACTTTTGAAAATGCAATTTTTCTTCTACCAATGCTCTAAATGTGAATATGAGGAATTTTTTCCAATAAATGGTTAATGTTGAAAGTAAGCTTTTTGACTCTTACTATTCGAATGTGTATGTATAAGGCATCTTACGAATAAATATACACTTTTAAAAGGGCAATCTTTCTTCTACCAGTACCATAAATGTGAATATGGGGAATTTTTCGTTAATGCTGGAAGTAAGCATTTTCGAATCTTAGGATCCAAATGTGTTTGTAGTAGTTCCCAGTTTTACAAATAAAAATGCACTTTTGAAAGTGCAATCTTGTGAAATGGGGAATTTCTCCAAAGAATGGCTAATGTTGAATGTAAGCTTTTTTTAATCCTACTATTTGAATTTGTATGTACTAGTCATTTTATGACAAAAAAAACACTTTCAAAGGGCAATCTTTCTTCTGCCAGTGCACAAAATGTGGATCTGGGGAATTTCACCAATGTATGGTTAGTAATACAAGTAAGCATAACTAACATAAGGTGGCTCTATGATAAATTCACAAAATTCTCACGTTTTATTATAAAATTTCTTCATTTGTAGACTGTAAAGGAACTCACCATTGCATTATGCTTGTAATGATACTAAAACGTTTTAGATATTTGTTTCTTTAGTTTCAATCTTTCAACTCCTTCAATATTTCAAACCTCTAAAATGGCGTTGAACAAGAATAGAGTTGTTAAAGTCCACATATTAAATCAAGCTTCCAAAATTTAGATGATTATGAGCGGGAAATTTAACTACTTTTTCTATTAAAATTTAGTCAGCGGTATAAACATTTTCAATAAAATACAGTAATTAATCTCTATTTTTTTATTATTGTTGAGGATAAGAAAATTTAAAAAAAAGTCATTTTAGATTTAATAAATAATAAAATTGTCCGGTTCACTCCCCGAACTTGTCCTCTAAAGAGCATGTGTGGGACTAGCAGAAATAAAAAAATAAAAATTTTCTCGTATAAAATCAATTAAACCAAATTGTTTTTTTATTAATTTGGCAAAGACTTTGATACCCATCTTTCTCTTTCCTTTATAAATGAATCATGAATTTTAGATGTACAAATATTTCTGAAATAAAGGTTGAAATTTTCATCTTATATTTTCCACACAGGTTTAAAACTTCTGCAGCTCAGGTTATGAAAGGAGAAGACTTAGACAAAAATGCCGTCGGCTTTAAAATAGTGTGGACAGCTGTGGATTTTAAAAAAGAAGGTACGTTAGTCTTTATCTTTTTATTCGCAAATGTAAACTAAAATACAGAAGTGCTAAACTAAAGTGGATAATTTATGAAAGAATATCATTTCAAAAGAGATGAATATTTTAGCGTATCTTCATGTCACAATTTTTTCTTTATGCGTCAATGTAAGAGGTGTAGATTGGAGCTTTATTGATTAAAAAAAATTATTTACCTTCCAAAATTTATGTCGTTTATAATTATGTTTCTGTATAAAGGAATCTTTGGTCAAGATTTTATTTCATCTTGTATTTAATATAATTCTGAACTGGAACTGAAAATAACAATACATGTACGACATCATTGACTTGAGTCTGTATGATATTATACGAGATTCTCAATATTTTATTGAAATTATTTTGAATAAAATTAAGTGTTATGCACTCATAATAAGATATATTTAAGAAATTGATAACATTTTCATCTGAAAGGTTATTCGTTTTAAGCTCTAAATATTAATTTATAGCAAATATATCATTGATATGACTAAATGTAAACATTATGAAGTCGTTAATTACAGAAATCTATGAAAATAGTACGTGCGCATAGTTAAAGGTTTAAAATAAATTAAAATATTGATCATGATATTTATTCTTACGAATTTCAAGCAAATATGATTACCTGGTTCATAAAATAAAGATTCTCGAATCCAATGTGTGGATTCGAGAATAATAATAACACATTGGATTCGAGAATAAAATAAAGATTCTCGAATCCAATGTGTGGATTCTCCTTCTTCATTTTTTTTCAGACATGACTAAAAAGATCATTTAAATTATCTATGATAAAAGAAATGCAAACGATAAATAATTCGGTTTAGCAATATCAGATAGAAATCAAAGGACTAATCTTTCAAAACATAATTCTCCATTTTTGTTTCGTTTAGTACCTGGAAACACAACCAACAATGAAGGAAATATTTCCCACCTTTTTACTTTAGAAATTCAGAAATATATTCAAGTCTCAACCATTGTAAAAATATTTCGGAACTATTTATCGATCATCTTTGGCTTTGACAAAATTTCTTTAAAAGTTTCCAGAACATTCAACACGCATCATTAATTCTAACTTCTTTCGCATTAATGGTGAAAGAGGACGAAGAAACCAGAACCTGCCAAATAATAAATTAAATTTTAAACATAGCATTTTATGCTGAATTGTTGAGACATTTTTGACAGTCAATGCAGCAGCGGAAGGTATTGGGTAATATGCAAATTGCGGCTAGTATTTATACAAAGGGAAACAATCTTTGAACTCATAAAATAAAATGCATGTTCTTTTAAGATATGAAGGACATGTTAATCGAATTATTCATTTTTTAAAAATTTTTAGAAGGGAAGGATTTTTATTCAAATTTAAAATATGCTTTAAAAATATAAATGATAAAAAGTAATTATTTGATATTTTGAGAGGAATCTACATGATATAAAATTATTCCTTTAAAAAATAGGTATTTTAACAAACAGAATATAGTAATGAAACAAATTCATAAAAACATTGAGAGCACATTTTAATATCAAAGCACAATTTTCTATAATCTGTTAGAAATGTTTTTGAAGAAATATTCCATTTTTATCCTAAAAACTTTCATGAAGAATGTGCAAAAACTCGGGTAAAATATAAATTAATTTGAACAAAAATTATAATTATAATAAGTTAATGTTGAATATGTTTGGTGTGTAGGCAATCTAGCTATGTCATATGATGTAAGAAATATTGGATGTTAGATGTTACAAAATGTTTAAATATTATTTTAATAAAAATATGTTCTAAACTTTGTTTTTAATAAATTGACGATGTTTTTATTGTGTTTACAATTAAGTTTTTTTTTCATTGCAAGTAAGCAATTATGAAAAGATTTTAAAGTATTCTTATTTTTAAATACATCTGCTCTTTGCTGCATTTTAAATGAATATATAAAAATATTTTACAGCTCTTATGACTTAGAATTTGCTTTTTTATTGCAATATGCTAACTTTTGTTCAGTTAGAAAAAGATTTATTGAATAATGCTCTGAAATTTTACGTAAACCTATTCTTACTGTTCGATTAAGTATTCGGAGACTACCACTTTCCGACGATTCTATTTCATTAAGGGGTGAGACGCGGAAAGAATAAGCACATTTCCTGAATTCTTCGTCTTTTTTTTACTTTGATTTCCGCCCTATTAAATACTTTTTCATTCAATTTTTTTTCCACTTGTATATGAGTGTCGTTACTGACTGCATAGTTTTATTTTAATTCAAAATTGCGTATTGTTTTCGTATATGACAAATTCAAATGCTGGTTCAAATTTTGCTAATTATTTCAAGCATTATATTTAAAATAGTATTTTTAAGAAAACAATCATTATTATTAATATTTTTAAATATAAATTACATATTTAAAAATACCGTATATTTTAAAAATAATATTTACAATATTTTTGAGACTTTCCATATTTACTGCAACTTCTTAAATAAAAAAAAAAGATTTTAAATATAGTAAAATTTTTAGTATCCACCGTTGTTAATCTCAAAATATTGTCACAAAATTCAATAACATACAGAAAAAAGAAGTCTTTTAACATAACAAAATCAGTATTAATTTTTAAAATTATTAATTTTAAAATTAAAATTTTAAAAACAGAAATATTTCTTTTATTCTTTATAATTTAATGCCTATGCCTCTTACAGTAAATAAAAATTGCTCTGAAATATTTTATTGTTAATCGTTATCTTTTTCCGACAATATTGCGAATTATCTGAAATGTTTATGCCTCATAAGTCAGCGAATAATCCGAGTTTATTGTTAAATGTAAACTTTTCATTTCATCTTATCTTTCCTCTCACTCTATTTTGAGAAATTAAACTCCACCGAACGCATGCGCAAAAGCGTGAAAAGTTTTAGAATTCGTTAGCAAATAATAGAATGCAAAAATTTCAATTTTAAATAAAGCAAAATATAAAAAATATTTAAATGAAGCAAAAAATTTTAATAAATATATTTAGTCCTCCCAAAAGTACTAATGTGTTAGTTGACTTTAATTACTTAAAACTTAAAGTTTCAAATTAAAATTTTAATTGAGTTGACAAGACAATTAGAGAATAATAGTTCGTTGAATAGAAAAAGATAAGACTTCTATATTATTAAGGAATAATTGAATGCAAAAATTTGAAATCAGAAAATACTTGGCAGAGTAATCAATTAAGAACAAGACACATGAAATATTTTATTGAAATTTTTAGCAGTCTTTAATCATGGTGAACCATCTGGTTAAAAAGAGCAGTAAGTAATTTATGATATTAATTTTTCTTATTCGTTTTTAATGATATTTTGAATTAGATTTAAATCTATGTTGAAATATCACACACTATCAGATTTGTATTTTAATTATTTTTCTAAATACGTTTGATGATCCTGCTTTCATCTGGATAACTAGCAGTTTAAGCTGCGCATGCGTATTAATCATGCGATGCACGAGTAACTGTAACTGTATTTTCTTTTCTTCTTCCGAGATTTATATGTATTCCATTAACTAGCAAAAACTTATTCTTAATGTTTCTTTTAAATAAAGATATTTTTTTTACGCTGTGATTGAATTAACAACATCCACATAGTCTCTCAAATCTAATTCTTGGAACAGATGTTATGTTAAATTATTGTGAATTTCTTGTAAATATAAAAACAATTAAATCCTCTAAACATTAAGCATAAGGAGTGTGTTTATCCTCATTTGTCAGGTTAAAAGTTTGGCATGAGCATTTTTGTCGATAGAAAAAAAAATTGCTGCATTATTTTCATCACAAAATCATGCAAAAATAAACCCTGCTCGTTAAATTTTGATTGACTTCAAATGATTTGCAACTTGTCTTCTATAAAAACTTTAACAGCGGCATTTACGACAGGCGACTGAAAAGATGTCAGGAACATAAAAATTTGCGGATAGTTTTGCAAGCCTTTAGCAATCTTTCTCTTTCCCCGTCATTTTTTCTTTCAGAAACTACTCACATGCGGTTCAGAACATCGCCTTTTACAATCCATAAAAACGCAGACTGCTGGTTTTACTGCCGAGCGAAATTTCTACAGTGGCTGTAACAAGCCATTGCCACTCCAAGAACACATGCTATAGCACTACGTGTTTCATTTTGTTTGTCCTCTTTTTCTTCTCTTCGACTGCAGTTTAAACTAGCAAAGAAAAATAAATCATCGTTAAAACTTCGAAATACCTTCAGGCTAATATTACTTCCTTTCTGTATTCCATTTTTGTTCAGTTTTATCATGAAGAAAGAACTGCATTTATGGTACTTTAGAGAAAAATATTCTTTCGGAGTGCTTGACCCGAAATCGAACATTTGATTTTTTAAAAACTTTTTTCGGTTTAATAACCTTTCTTTAAAAAAAATATTTATATACAATTTCGGAAATTTACAACGTTAAATAGCACTGAATTTTATTTCTTCTTTTCAATAATATAAAGCATTTGGTTATAGCTAAACAAATCTTATAATTATGATCTAGATAAAATCTAAAAAAAAAATATCCTTGGACAGAGTTTTTGACGAAGAAACGGAAAGTATTGACCCTTTGCTAGGTCATTCGAAGGTCTGCGGTCCCAATTAATCGCTTGTGCAATTAGTTATATTCTGTGGAATTAGTTCAAATCTGGTGTATGATGTGCTAAATGAATGATAAAAAATAGATAATCAGGGAAAACCAGTCTAATATTTCTTTAAAGCTACATATTTGGAGTGGGAAGTGCTGATGGTACATAATTTATGCCCAGTGAAAAAAAAGATTTAAAATAGTATTTTATAAGAGGTATAAATAATTTTTTTTCTATTAATTAATCTTACAGTTACTCATAGCTACTGAAAAAACCTTACAAAGTAAATATTTCGGAATAAATTAATTCAATCATATTAATATTTTTCAAATAACTTAAAAAGATTAAATAATTGAAGTGAAATATATTTGCAATAAAATGTAAACCAATGAATTAAAAAAAAATCCAAAAATAGCAACATACGATTAAATCTATAAAAATATAACACTAATTAGAATATAGATGAAGATTGAATTGTTTTTTGTGATACTCGGATTATAATGTCATTAAGTTTAGTAGTTAAGTTCAATAATTAAACATCTTCATTACAAAATCTTTTGTAAATTGGATAAAACTTACGAACTTTACACTATGTTAAGCAATTTAATTTTTAGGTATCATTGAACAATTTTTAACAAATAAAATGAAATATATAACTTTGTAAATCATCATCGTTTTTCCCCACTTGTGATGATTTTTGTGAATGTGAATTTTTAAAATTCAAAATCACAAATTCTTAGGAAAATTTGTTTAGGGTTAGAAGTCTATATGGAATTACAAATCTGTAAAAGACGAGGAGAAATTATTTTATTCTTTTTTTGCTCCTTGTCCCTTTTAAAAACGCTGTATAGTAAAAATGTTTCTTATTATTTTCTGCTTTTTAGTCTTGTGTGTGTGAAATTTCTATTGATTTTAAACTAACTTCCCAATGAGCTAATGATTTGGCAGACTGCCGACTGTCAATAACGATATTTTTTTTTTTTGAATGATTGCAAAATTTGTTCCGAATATGCAAACAAATAAAAAGACAAGAAAGCGAGATAATGCTGCATTTTCATCTTGTTCTGAACTATGTTCAAAGATTCAAATCTATAGATCATCGAAAAAAGTGAAAAGGAAAAAAAAAAAAAAAAAAAAGAAAAAAAAACATATATCGATCTAATAAAAAATGATTAATAATAAAATATTGCATAAGAATAAGAAAAATGGCCATATGATTTTCAATATTCCTAGATATTATGCATTACATAATTTTAAAAAGCTAATAACGTAAAAAAGATAGAAACCAGATTGATAAAAATTGCCAATTTTTTCAAATTTCGTGCCATAATTAGATTTGTATTTGAGTGTTGTTATTACTAATAAAGTCATATAAGGTTATTAATATTTATATAGGACAACTGTTAAATATATTACAGTTAATATCAGTTACAATTTATATTAAGGCACATCACACTTGTTTTTGAATATTTATGTGGCAATATTTGAGAATATTTACACTGAATCTGTTCATTTATTTTCCTCTATCGCTTACTTTTATGAAATTTTTATAACATTTATTTTCATTTTTTAGAACGATATTTAACTTTTTTATGGAAAATAGTTTTTTTATCAAATAAGTGAATGTGTATATTCATATGTATTGAATGTGTATGAATTTTATGTGTATGAAATGAATCTAAACTCTAAATTGCCAGTTATTTTAACGATGCACTTCCCCCATTTTTGAACATGCATTGAATCTTTATCAATAGGTCAATGTCAAGAGTTTATTTGCAAAGAGAGCCGGTACTGCTTCAGCTCCCTCGAGAATTCTTGTGCTGAAATGAAGAACTACTGCATTGACAAATCGCTCGTCTGCAACGGACACCCGAATTGCGGGAATGAGGATTATACGGATGAAGATAAATGTGAGTATTTCTTCAGACGTTACATGCTTGTTTTCGTGAAAGATGAAAAAAAACTTTACAATGAAGTGAAACTTATATATTAACTTAAATTGTGGATTAGAAAATATCTCTATCGCAAATTAAAGTTAAATACTAAAAAGAAGAGGGCGAACACAGAGTAAAAGACATGAGACATATGGGTTTATTGTAATCTTATTCCAGCTTGCCTAAACAACAACTATGGGTATCATGTTTTAAAATAAAATTATGTTCGCTTTACTATATTTAATATTTTATACTATCTAATTTAGTTTTAAGCAGTTATCTGCTATCTTTCTAATAGTATCTAAAAAATTAACAATAAATAATGAAGGAGTTTATTTCAAAGTTAATAGATTAAAGAACGCTTACTGCTGCAATACTCACATATTGGTAAAAATTTCCATTGAAAATTGAGTGACAATGAAAGATATGTATGTAGAAGTCTATTTAATGCTTAAAAAAAGAAATATTGCTTAAAAATGCTTAAAAAAAGAAATACATAGAGATATGTCTTGGAAGAAATATTGGGACAATTAAAATAAAGATATTTCAAAATTCTACACATATGAGACGATAGATAGGTTCAAGGGATATTAGCCTAAAATGGAAAATATAAGCAATCTGATTTTAGCAACGATTAATAAATATAATGCTATATTTTTTTGTGTTGGAAAAATTCAAATAAAAACAAAAAAACAAAAATCTGAAGATCCAGTTCCTTACTTCTGTGAGGCAATCTCTGAATTAGGAAGCCAATCTATTGGCAAAACAGTTTTGCTGCACTGAAGAATTTTTGAATGCTAAAAAAATTATTTGTACTGAATATTGATAGACATGTTGCTTAAAAGTATGAGTTCTAATAAAGATTGTGCAATGATTCGCTTTGAAAATAATTTTTAATCAATTAATTTAATAAATAAATAAATTTAGCGAACTCAATAGCTGGATTTAGGAGTTAAAGCTGTGCAATATATTTATTATATAATGTACCAATGAAAATATTTTTTGCTATATTACAAACTTTTCGTACAAATAATTAGGGAACTTAAGCAAGTAATTTATCTCAAATGATTCAGGGTATAAACTATTTCCAATAAATATATAAGAAATGTCAGTTTTGAATCACTATCTCCACAATATTAACTATTCGCAAGGCCTGGTACTTTAAAGGGCGAATTAAATAGGTTTTATAAAACTTTATTAATTTTACTGAAAACATTGTTATTCATAAGTGAACACGATTATTGTATGTGCTCACATTACGATGTGAACAAATATTAATTTGTCTAACCATAAAATATGACTGCCAATGATTTTGTGTAATTAGGTATACAATATGGAAAAAATCACAAGCATATTGATGATTTTTTTCGGAAAGCGTATTGAATCCTATGGGAATTTGTACTGATATCTATTATCGATTATAGGCAATATCCCATTGCTAGCCGGTTGCGGTGCAGCAGGAGGAGTTCTTCTATTGAGTTTCCTGATCGGGTTCTGCCTTTATAGGAGGCACGGGAGTATCCGTAACTCCCACTCCCAGTCCCTCAACATGCAACTGCGTCAACTGGAACACAGTCCCTCCTACTCAGGTAGACCCCCCAGCTCTCACTTCTACTATCCCAGTGATCCCAACTGCAGCGTCCATGCCGCCAGTTATGAGCTCCTGCACACGAAGCCCATGGCCAGGTGAGTTCAGGATATTCGCTTACTTTCGAGTTCTAGCGGTTTCAGTGTTCTATATGGTCAGAACTTTTATATAGCTCTCTATACCCAATAGAAACAATATTTTTTTTTATTTAAAATTATCCATATCGATTACAATGAAACAGCATCAGATACTTGTAAGATTTGAAAGAAAGAAACAACTGAAAATTTCAATGGGGAAAGAGCAAAAATATGTGACCTGTACATGCGTGGAAGCTGCAGTTACAGCAATCATGGAAGAAACACGCAACACACTCTCACATTAATGCTAAAGTCAGCTATTACTTGTATGGATCAAATACCGTATTCCAGTGTTTAGTAAGTAATGCGTTGAATTCTTTTTTATCTATACAGAATCTACAGTCTTCATCAATTACCGAGTGATAAAATAAAAGTTAGGCAAGCATTTTCATTATAGTCTTAAGCCACTGATAACTGATTTTCTTGGTTCATGAAATATTTGATGGATCTGAAAAAGAAATATGTTTATTCGTCCCATTTGGATCTTAGGAAACCTCGGCACAATTCACTAAATGTCTTTGTTTTGATGGCATAGATAGCGATTTAAGTTGTTGTGTAGCTTAAGATTTGACCTTATTATTTTTTAAAATTTCTTTAATATTTGAAGTACAATAGGTTAGAAATTTTGCTCTTGATATCTAAAACTATTAACATCAACGTTAATAGATATCAGGAAAACAGATTGATTGTCCTATCTTTCGTGACGTTATTCCCTTAGAGTTGCTGCAACGTCTCTAAATGACACATGTGTTTTGTGTTATTATTGTTTTATGTAAAATCGTGGACTTTCTTATATTCTGTGAAAGATTCAGTAATTATTATTAAAGCTATGCAAATTATAAAAAGATTAGAGTTGCCAAGGACAATATATAAACCTTTTTGTTATAGATGACCTTTGGTATATTCATACAATTAATGCAAATTTACAATATTGAGAAAGAAAATAATCACTATTCTTAAATTTAAAATGAGGTATAAAACTATGATAGGCCTACACAAATTTCTAATATATTTTGACAAAATCACATCTCATTAGAATCAGTTTGTAAATGTTCACATTTCGAATAAATTTCTGAATAAATCTCGAGCATATGAAGTGTTTAAATCTCATGTCATTGTAACCTTATAATCTACCTATAAATTTTCGAATAAAACTCTATCATATGATATGAAGTGTTCAAGTAACATGTTATTGTGACCTTATATAATACCTTTAAGTTGGGAAGTTATATTTCGTTCAATCCTTTATATTTGGTAAGTTCTAAATTCTATGAATTTCATAAGTGACAGACAGTGACAAATATAAAACCCTTTTTCCTTATAAGATTTGATAAATAGAATCACATCAATGATATCATCTATCTTCTCCTCCTGGATCTCTTTTCAATTTGAATCGTTTCATCTGTAATTTGTAATCCCCCCTATTTTATTATACGAAATTGAATCAGGAAAACTTTCTGTTTGGAATTCTATACCAATAATCAATTTAGTCATTAAAGGCCACTGTTAAATTTTCCCTCCACCGTTAAATATGGAATAGGATGTGCTTTGATTTCTCAGGCAGCTTAGATGTTTCGAATTAAAAGGTTGTGGAAATAGGATTCCGTAGATAATCCTGTAATACTATTTCATATCCTTTTGAGTGCATAATATTACAGTCTCGTTTAACAAGAGCCAAATTGTTCCACTAAGCCGCTTTGAAACACTTTCAATCAATAAATAATATTCTGTAACTTGATTTTATATGTAGTCTAATTTTGTCAAACGACGTTAGAGTTTGGAGGAACAGCGCATTTTAGACATCAAAATTAAAATTCTTCCTCCATTCATCTAGGAAGCATTTATTCGATAAAATAAAAGGCAACTCGATAAAATTAAAGGCAAAAATTTACCAAATATTCACTTTAAGTTTTAGAAGACATTGTTTATAAATCGAATTAAACGAAACTTCGCTCATAAAGAGGAAAAAAATAGGACCGACCCCACCAAAAAAAAATAGAGAAAACACTTCCAAAATTTAGATATTGGCTTTTTTTTATAAAATTAAATCATTGATGAAGGAATAACATGAAACAAAAATATTTTCATCTAAATTATCATTTATGATACATAAAATATATCCCACCACCACTTTATATTCCCTACGGTGGGAAGAGAGAATTCTGCTAAAGCATTGATCAGAAAGGACAGTTACTACCAGCTCTGAGGTACACGAGAAGACCTGAAATACCGGAAAGCCGGGAAAGCATTGGAGGGAAATATAATCGAATCTTAATGGCCATCACCAACACGGTAAAGCCCTCCCTTCGGAGTCACTTTCCTTCATCGGTAGTGAGTAGTCCATCCACACTATTTCTATATCCGCCAGAGTAGCGAGAATCAACCACCATGTTAGATGCATCTCATCACCTTCTTTAAGATGCTCACCCCTTGATAACTGGTAACATGCTGATGCAATTCTAGGCTAATATGCCATATATATTCCTTTGTATTTGTCGTTATCCTAAATCAACATGTTTTAAGTCTTTTTTATTTTCACGGTCCAATGATTCTTCATTAACATCTGCCTGTTAATAAATCTTAATAATTTTACCGATTGTCCACTATATGATGTCAAATACTTTAGAATTGGATATATATTATTGGAATATGTTATTGGAGAGATTTCAATTTCAGTGAATTATTCACAGAAAAATTGTATAATACTGTAGTGAACTGATCCAAAAATAAACCACTTAATAATGGATATTTTTGAAAAGTGACTGCAATCTGTGAAGTATCAAAGCGTTAATGATGTTGCATTATCGATAGGAAGCATCATTTGAATTGTGTTCAAACATAATTTTTTACAAGCTTTCAGCTATTCAGTTTAGTTCAAACTTGTTTCATAATGAGTTGCTCGAACAATGAAAATGTCAATATACAAATTAATTACAGAAATTTTGAGAAGTTTAGTTTGTAAAGACTGGCATCATTATAACGTAAGAATATTTAGAAATCCTTATTATAAATCTTGCTTTTCTGGAAACTGTAAAATCCTGAAATATCTTTAAAATGTAATGCTTGTGAAATTTCCTTTTGAATTTGGAGAGGAATTTCTTACAATTTTTTGATCTTTTATTTTAAAAGCATGTCAAATTCAAAATAAATTTCCATTTCAATGTTTTAAATATAGAAAATTCTTTTTTTCTGATAAAAATTATTTAAACAATGAAATGAAAACATTGATAAGCATAAAATTTTAACTTATACTTATGTTTCAACAAATATTTACAATATAGTAAAGAGAGAAACGAGTAAAAATTCAAATCTATATTTCAATTACACGATCATCGGAATACTTAGATGACAGTCAATCATTTTTAGAATAAAAATTCATTTTACTACCATCATTTCAGTAGACGAAAACTAAATATTTTCAAAGTAGGTTGTGTTCGAATGGAAGACAGGAATACACAAGACCTTATAGATAATGAAAGTCACATGATTAACAGCGTTCATCAGAGAGAGAGAATATTGGGCAAATAAATGTAAAAGAATTGGAATTATCAAAGATAATGGTAGATTAGACGGAAAATTACATATTTTGGTGAGAAAGAAACCTATAATATAGAAATAAAATCAGTCAAATCAGTAAATAATTTATAATTATCTCTGTTAAATTACGATTAATTAGTTCTTTTGATTGTTAAAGATTACTATTACGTATTCTGTGAAATTTTGTCTAATTGAATTCCGCAGTAAATTAGTTTTAAACTTCAAATTTTCATATATAACTAGATATATTAAGGAGACATTTTATAGGCTGTCCCTAATTTTCCGTCTGTATCTTTACATATTCAATAATATTAAAGGAAAGAGAAGCAATATTTAAAAAGGGAAATTCTTTTAAAATTTTAACTTTTTTTTGTTCGAAAGTTTAAATTAATTGTAAGTACAATTTCCGACAAAATTTCAAAACTTTTATTAAGAGCAGGAAATATCTGGAAACCTACTCATCATGGTAATATTAGTTGAATCTGCATATTTTGATCAAGAACAACCGGAAAATCCAAGAAAAACAGTAACAGCAATGAAAAAGCTTACGTTGCTGTTATTTTTAAAGTATTTTTTATAAATGAATCAAAAATAAAACATTATACAGAAAAATCAATTTATTGAAAAGATAATTATCAGATGATAAAAAAGTCATTTTTCTGCTGTTATATTTCGAAAAATTTTACAAAAAAAATTTAAAATTTTTATTTATTTTTTAATTATCTAAAGCTCCAATAAAAAAAAGTTTTAAATAATTTCAAGGTACACGTTTTAACCCTGTAATTATATATAGAGAGTGAAATTGGAAATCCCCAGGTCGAACGGTACGACCTGTAGAGGGCAACCTACACATGCATACCTAATCCTTTCGATTGTTAGTAGGGACATGCAAGATGGTTATAAAATGCATTTTTTCCTTTTGGAAGCAATTGCAACTTTACTAATGACCGAAACGAAAAAATTTCATATAGAGATTATAGAAAACATAAAGAGATGATTACCGCAAAAAATTATAATAGAACAATAATAATAATAGAAGAGATTTTAGTGCTGTAGAAGCAAAAACGTATTAATAATTACAAAGAACACGCAGAACACTTATCAAGCAAAATATCATTACTGTTCAGATGATAAGTAAAACATTCAGAAATGCATGACAGGCTATATAAAACTATTTTTTTTATAACTTTTGGATTAACAAAATTTTCATTGTGCTAACCTTTTTATAAGATAATGTGTCTACAAGTTCTTGTACTTTTGCCTCGTAATTCATTTTTCCATATATTCCATAGGCTTTATATAAAATTTAGTCTCACTCCTTTAAATGGTTTTAGGTTAAGTTTCTCTAAACAGAAAAAGTGGGTTTTTTTGCCCTCCCCCCGTGAATCTTCCTTAATTACTTGTTATTTAAAATAATATCTGACTTCTATTTTTGAGTATATTATAGCCTATTTCAATTTTGAAAAGAATCATTTGGAAAGATTGGCATCTTGATAAATTATTGCTTTTCTTTTTTTTACAGGATAGAGAAAAGAGTAATGCGTTGAAAAAAAAATCAAAATCATATGAATTCGAAAGCATATGCTATAGAATTTCACGAGGTATTCTTAGCATCGCCATTCTATGGAAAAGATGTTCGAAGGCTTTTCCAAGAATTGTTGAAAGAACAAAAGAAGAAAATTAATATTTTTTTACTTTTTTCAAACTTGTATTTATGAAGAACTGAGAAAGAAATGAAAAGTCAAATTCTTTACGCTGCGACAATATTTCCTAAGAAGGTTTTTCTTTAATGGCTGTTATCATTCAAAGTGAAACAATTTCTTGATCATATATTTAGATAAAACTAAACACGAATGTACAAGACTAATTTTTAATTATTCCTTACAAGTATTGTAAATGTGTAACTTAGTATCATACTCTTATTCTAAAGATGATTTCTGTTTAGCTATTTAATAGAATTCCAAATATTTTGTATATATTTATTAGTATTCAATAAACTTTAAATGCCAATTCTCAGTAAAAGGAAAACAAAGACTTAAAAAAAATTGAAAAAGAACAGGACTGAGAAATTAAAACAAAGCAACAATTTTTTTTCCAAAATAATATAAGTGTTTAGAGAAAATTCGTCGTTTGATGAATAAACAGTTATCTATTTCAACGTTAATGACTGGTTAGTACCTGAAGCTTATCACAAACTGCCGTAGTTTTCCTTTACGGAATTAGAAACCATTTTTTCCTGTAGATTATTTGGCATATATAAATGCATGATTTTATGATCACAATAAGTTTATTTAATAAGATATTTTGAATGCTTTTTTTTACGAATTTTTCAAATTAGAAGCAAAAAGTTTTACAGCATTTCACACAATGTCATTCAAATACCATCAAAAGATCCCTTAGAAGATGTTGAATTTTTATTTTGATTCTAGATAGCTTTTTAGAAAAAGAATATTTTAGTAAAGATGCTTTCATCAATAAAAATAATTTTGTATTTTTAAATGTGATATTACAGTTAAACCTCTGAACATTTAGATAAATTTCTTCAATAAACAAAGAAAATGTACAAAAATTGTATAAGAATAGTCTAGTAGTAATTACTGCTGCTGTTAACTATTCGATTTTAGCTTATAGAATTTATTCCAGTTCTGCAGAATAAGATATTCATGTATTGTTAATGTATTTTTTACATCACAAAAATTGATAAGTGCATAGACATCATGAAACTTTTGCTTAATGGTTATTATGAATCATGGACTGCAATGAAATACAAGGGGTGTTCAAATGAAAAGGTACGAAACGATACTGTGGGTATAAATAAAGCTTTATTCAAAGTATACACCATAGGCCTGACCACAACGATCTCATTGATTAAAGAGCCGAAGGATTCTTTGTTCCCAGAATTCCTGTGGCCGTGACGAGGCCCAGTCCTTCACAGCGTCGTTGAGTTCGCGTCCGAGATAAAACGCTTCCCTTTCAGATGTTTTTTCAGGGGACCAAACGCATGAAAATCGCAGGGTGGCGTGTCCGAGCTGTAGGTCGGATGGTACAACTACTCCCACTTAAACTTGTCCAGTTCCTCGTGTGTGACCCTTGAGATGTGTGGTGGACGCGCGTTATCAGGGAGCAAAACCCCACTTTCCGTGAGTAGCCCCGGTCTTTTGTTCTTGATGGACCTGCGCAATCTTCGGAGTGTTGCACAGTATACATCGGAGTTAATGGTTCTTCTGTGCTCGAGGAATTCAACAAGTAACGGTCCTTGGGCGCCCGAGCATACTCCGATCTGCGCTGGAGACTCCAATCGCATCCCTAGATGTAGCGCTACGTTCTCCCATAGCGGCATAGGCAATTATGTTAAGGGAACGTTGTTACGATGTTTTTACATTTTCGTTTGAACACCCCTTATAATATACTATACTTAATTTCCGGTGAGAATTTCATTTGGCTGTGTTTGAAAAATTACATCCAATCGCATAATAATTGGATTAAATATACATCTAGTAGTTTTAGATAAAAATAAAACAAATTTTATTTTAAATGGAAGAGTTTGATTAAATGGAATAATTATTATTGATGCTTACTACTAGATCTCATTCGAAAACATTTGTTATTTTTGAATGAATTAAATTTTTTATGACTATCTTATTGAGCAGAATAGTACTATTCTTCGTTTTTTCCCTACCGTCACTTCGAATCGTCGCTAACTGTAATTTAAAACTCATTACTGCACTGTAAAGAGTTTTGATTCCTTACCTCACATTAATTATATTAGAAGCAATAGATAATCGTCTATGAGAGCTGCAGTGTTCCCGAAAAGTATTTTTTAAGTTGCTTTAAGCTTTTAGTTACTTTTCCGTAATTTGCATGCTTTGGCAATATAAGATAGTCATTTTCTTTTTTGTAATCGAAAAGGATTGCGGATAAATGTTATACATTGTTATTCACATAAGTTGTCAGAGACTTTTATTTAATATTTTTGGACTGCCAAAAACTTTATGCCTGGTGTTGAAATAAAAACTTTTACCTTACTTATAAGTAAAATAGCTTTTTTTAAAAATTGAAATCTCTATACAGATATTTTTTGCAGTATTGCTTACACCCGAGTTAACGATTCACCTTTGATTAAAAGTAAATACAAAATTGTAACTATAACCTATTTGCTTAAAAAAATTACATTATTTCTATTATAACTGTAAACTTATAATAATATTGATTTCATTTCATTTTTACTTAAATGAATGGTCTAGTTTACGAGGTATGTGTTTAGAAATTTGCTTTTTATATCTCAATGCCAGTGCGTTAAATGTTTAGAAATTTTTGTATTTGTAAATCAAGAATAAAAATAATTTACTGCTTGAAAACCACGAATATGTTTAATGTATCTAGCTAACTTGTTATTTATATCAAACCATACAGTTAACAAATTTTTTAGTTTTTAAGAAGGAAAAATAGCACATCTGAAGAATTACGGTTATCTACCTACGGAGATTTATACCGATACTCAGCAGTAATTACAGTGTGTTGTTAATCTTTTAATACATATATATAAATATTTGTATCAAAACGAATAAAAATATTTGAAATTTGCATTTAAAATGCAATAGAAAATTTTGTAGTAATACAATTTGATGTTATTTATATTTTTGTTGTTTATCAGTATTTCCGATTCAGAATTAAATTGATTTGTTCAGTTTGGCATATTTGATATAAGTTATTCAAATGTTTTGTCATAGATTCAGTTCTTCTACCAAAATCAGAAAGGATAAAAAAATCACACTTTAGGATATTTATAAATTCAGTCCATTGTTATTGCAATTTCAACTACAAATAGTACAAAATAATGCAATTTTTTTTATTAAAAGACTGAGTATACTATATTTTTATTCATTAAAGTATTCTATTTAGCAACATATAATTATAAACTTCATGATGTCATGTTATAATATTTTCGGTTGCGTTTTAAAAAAATGTCAAATTTTCTCCCTTATAATGGAAACTGAATCTCTTGAAAATTAACATTTTTACATCAACTATCATGTAAAATTATTATTTGTAAAAGTAATTGTTAACATTCTTGAATGAAAATGTTATTTTCATAATAAATGTAATATGAGTACCTACAAATACCTACAGAAACACTATTTTATAATTGCACTAAAAACAAATATCGTTTTTATTCTGATTTTTCAACAATTTAGTTTTTAAACTATGTGAATTTTTATAAAAATTATGTTATCCTGCAAATTCACATTTAGCGGGCTCGACGATCAAGAAAACCAATTATTATAATTAAATTAATCGTTTAATTGATATTAAATGATGAAAATGTTGAGATATTGATAGATAATATTATTAAGGTATTAAAATATTAATGTAAATATTGCATAACACGATATGATTATTGTCATCATTAATATTCAAGTGTACAAATGTATTAAAGATATCAGGAAAAGGGTGAAAAATCATGTGTAAAAATCCATCTATACAATCATGAAGAAAGACAAGAAAATAAAACAGTTTGAAAAACGTAAATAAAAATATAGCTATATCGCATTTTAATTTTTTTGTTTGATTTTAGATTTAAAAACATGCTGTTAATATGCTTTGTATCGTCAAAAATAAAATATAATTTGTTTTTATTTTTATGACCATTTTAAAAGAATAATTGTTGATATATTCTGTACCTATAAAATGATATCTATGATAATTGCAGTTGTCTGTTTACAAATACTTCTACTGAGATGTATGATTCAACATTGAATTGAAAAAAAGACAAAACATTTTGTGTATTAAATAAATAGTTTAATAAAATTTATTTTTCATTACATCTGTTTCTGAGTATTTCTTCCGTATTGAAAAGGCAATGGAAATTTTTAATGTAAAAATATAGTTAATTAAACATATATTTCATTTATAAATTTCTGAAATTATTTAAATGCAACAAATAGTACGTATGAAAATAGGAATACTGCCAAACGCCAATTGTATAATACGGTTTACTAATTTTTTTAATGTCTCGAAAATCTCATATATTAATTTTTGAAAACCTGAAAATGTTTACTTATAAGTCAGTAATACAATTGTATTAAAAAATATAAACTGAAATTTTTTTAGAATGGTTTTAAAAAATCAATACATTTTATTGTAATTCCATTTCACGAAAAATATATATATACATATATATATTCTTCGTTATTCTAAACTTCAGTATCTGTCTTGATTTGAATCTCTTCATATTTAGTGCCCAGGAAATACTCGTTTTGTTTTTCAAAAAAGTCAACACTGTTTTCAGAATGGTAAATATTGAATGTACGAGGGTTGGATATTTCTTCAAACCTCCAATGGGCCATAAAAAACAAACAATAGCGAAGAAATTAAATTTAATACCAAAATTTATGTATAAATATAGTTATTTAGTCATGAAACTGCAAGTATTCGTAATATCAATGGAACGAAGTTTCTGACACATTTTCCCGAGAATATTGTGGTGCTGTGATTTAAAATAGGCCTTCTTATGAGCCTCAAAACTTCCGCCTTCTGATCAACTCTTTAATTCTGAAAATAAATGAAAGTCACTCTTTTCTAAGAGGTATTTTCGATGGAGAATTACACGGATATAAGTCAATGGCAACAAAAGATCTCATTCAACGAATTGAACAGGTGGTTCGAAAAGAAAACGTTGGTCGGCCATCGTGCCACAATTATAACTTTGAAAGGTAAATGTTTAAACATTTCTGGTCCATAATTCTCTCTTAAGAGAAAACTCAAAAGTCTCTAGACAAATGACGATTTTCTAAGATACTTTAAAGGCCATTTAACAACATTGGCGGCAAAGTTCTACGATAAAAAGAAATAGAAAACTTGGTCCATCAAATGTCTGAGTATTCACAACGATTATCCAAAAAATTAAATTGTTATAAATTTCTTGTTTTTTTTCAGTCTGTGATATCACATGGCATGACAAAGTGCTACTCCGCATTTCATCTAATATTCAAGTAATCTTATTTTTGCGATGCGATGCCGTAAACTTTTTTTTCCTAAAAGATTTTTATTGGAATCCCAAATTAAATCTAAATAGCTTGTTTGAAACATTTCCCAATCAACGCGACTTTATTTGAAATACTAGTGACTTCATTTTCTTGGACATTTTTCTTCTTCATTACTTTTAAAATAAATCTAAAATGCAATATGAAATATAAAAAGAATAAATTACAAAGAAAAGGAGCTAACAAACATTAAAGGAAAATCATTTATTCCTTCTATCCATTTCAATGATTTCACATTTTAGAATAAGTCAAATACCATTTATTCTGTGATGCTTCATTGACTTTTTCAATTTCAAGATCAATGGTGTGAGCGAAAAAGCTGCGAAATGCTCTTTGTCGTGACTACAAAAGGGAGTTTCTTTGCATCTGTTTCTTCTTCTTCTTCTTCTTTTTTCCCCTCTTTTCCCTCAAACATAGTTTTGCTTCAATGCACTTTCAAAGAACAATTGTCTTTGTCGTTTTTCTGACTATGATCCCCTTTTACTTTTATCGATCTTTTGAACGTTTGTTGCAACTTTTACATAAAGTCTCTACAGAATTTATTTCCTTTCTTTGTTCTTCACTTGTTTGATATAAATTTTTCCAGCTGGCGGCTAAATGGAAAAGTTACAATAAAACGCTTAAAGACTTGTTGAATTTTTACTTTCCCTACCCCCACCCCACCCCCTAAAAATAGATTTCACCATTATTTTATTTCATTTTATTTATTTATTTAGAACTCAACGATTGCTGTTTCTACTAATTGGCGCCAAACGTACAGAAGCTCACGTCTAAGCAAAGTTATCAAACAAAAATCAAGGGGTGTTCAAATTAAAAGAAACGAAACGACACTGTGGGTATAAATGAAGACTTTATTCAAAGTATACACCATACATAGGTCTGAGCACAACGATCTCATTGATTAACGAGTGGAAGGATTCCATGTTCCCAGAATTCCTGTGACCGTGACAAGACTCAGTCCTCCACAGCGTCTTAAGTTCGCCGTCCGAGTTGAAGCGTTTCCCTTTCAGATGTTTTCTCCGAAACATTAAATCCGATGTGTACTGTGATATACTCCGAAGAATACGCAGGTCCATCAAGAATAAAACACTGGGGCTATTCACAGAAGGTATGTGATTCTGCTCCATGATAATGCGCGTCCACATGTCTCCAGGGTCACATACATGGAACTAGCCAAGTTCAAGTGGGGGCAGCTCATCCATCCGCTCTACAGCCCGGAAATATCACCCTGCGATTTTCATGTGTTTGGTCCCCTGAAAAAACATCTGAAAGGGAAGTGCTTCAACTCGAACGGTGAACTCAAAGACGCTGTGAAGGACTGGGTCTCGTCACGGCCACAGAAATTCTGGGAACAAGGACTCCTTTGGCTAAGTAATCAATGGGATCGTTATGCTCAGGTCTATGGTGTATACTTTTAATAAAGTCCTCATGTATACCCACAGTGTCGTTTCGTACTTTTTCACTTGAACACCCCTTTTATTTTGAGATGGGATTATCATACAGACTGCAGAGTCTTTTCTATGACACAATAAAAAATCAGCAGACAAAACATTTACAAGTAAATTTAAATTAATTTTTTTAAAAAAATATTTTGCATATCTTAAGTAATTATCAACGGAAACAATTTATTTAACTATATAAATATTTCTTATGGGATTTGTAAAAAATTGCAATTAAAACATTACTGAAATTTATCCATGAAATTTGCGATAGAGCGAATAAAAAAATGGAAATATTATGACATTAAGTTATTATACGTATTTCTGAGTGGGGTAAAATATTACTTCTATTAATGCAATAATTTCAATTTATTGCGTTTTCTAGAAAAGTATTTTTTTAGAACAAAAACCGTCTACGAAAAGCTTTTACATATGGACAATGATATTTTCTTCAAATAACTCCCAAATAAACGTATGTTTGTTTCATTTGCAAATGTCTGGATTAAAAATATGCTAATTCCTTTACACAATTCTTTGAATATCATTGGAATATTCAGAAATTTGCATAAATCCTAACACTAAAACTATATATACATAACGATATTGATTAAAACATTTTAAAGATGTATATCGTAATGAAACTGGATAAAAAAATAGAAAGTAGCAAATTTTTACATTTTTGTTTCTTTAATTTTCAAGTCAAATACCAAAATTCTCAAAAAGAAAATGTTTCACATATTTTGATATACATCGATGTGCTAACACAATTTAGGACTTAAATCACTTTAAATTTAAGCATACAAGTATTATTGATTAAAATATTTTTAAAAACACTTTTATTAATGTATGGAAAAGAAAAAAAAAACAGGAGTTCAAAACGAAAATCACAAAGGCTGAAATAAAAATGCTCAAAGTAAATTGAAATCGTAATTATATTTTAAAATATTTTAATTTTTAAGTAACTTATGATTAGATATAATACGTATTTATGTCTTATATTGCCTATTGTGAATTAATACCAATTTCCTATTGTTTTTTACACCTCATGCTTTCAAAATATTTGTCTTGACGTCCAAATGTTTGGTATTGTTTTCTTTTTAAACACAGAAAAACGTTTTTTAAACTTTTGTATTACATTTTTATTTCTTATAAATTTGGTTTAAAAAGATTTATATTTTATTCCTTAGAAATAATTGGACGCTTATATATTTTTATACCTGAATTCTTACACTTTCAAACTATTCTCGCTTCAAAACAAAACTGTCAAATCATGAACTTGCTACAATTTATAAGAACTCTGTAATTAATGTAGACCAGAGACATCTTTGATACAATAAATTATCCTTTAAGTCACACAATGTGAATCAAATACAATTGTATAAAGAAAACTGTCGCAAGAGTGTGAAACTTGAGTGAAGAACAATCCCAAAATAAAAAGTTGCAATAATATAGAACTAGGGCCTGTTCTTTTTAAAAGCCCGTATTTCCACATTTAAATGGAAAACGTGATAATTTTTGAAAGAAAATCTCTAAGATAAAAGAATTTCTTTTTAAGTTGGTATGAAGAAACTTTCTTTCGCATTCTGGTAAAACGTGAGTTGAAAACAAGATTTTCTTAAAACCATTTCGGAATTCTTCGCTTATTGGATAATTTTATGATTGAATACTTCAATATTTGCAAGATATTGCAATGGGATGTTGTTGTGGTCTTTCTTAAGATAGAAGAAAATAGCGTTTTCTTTTTATATATCTTTTTCTTAAAATTTATAACTCGATAATTTGCTTTTCTTACCATTGCATGTTCCTATGTAGTTTAGTTTACCAATATGATGAAATGAATCATTGGCAAGTAAGAACTCATTTAAAACAATTTTTTTCCCTTTCTCATATACACAATATACAGGGCGTTCATTAATTATTGTCAGGGTCTCCGTACCTCATAACTTTCGAATAAAAAATATTACGCAAAAACCGATTACGTATTCGTAATTTACAACTCAAAGAATTTTATTAATGATATTAAAGTGTAATGCTTGCACAATTTTCACTTTGTAGGCATTCTTTGTAGGTATTCAGCTGAAGGCGATTTTTTGAGGTGTACTTTACGATTACATAATTTTTTGAGTTGTAATTTACGTATTCATAATTCTTTGAGTTGTAATTTACGAATACATAATTCTATAAGTTGTAATTTACGAATACATAATTCTTTGAGTTGTAATTTACGAATACATAATCGCCTTCAGCTGAATGCCTACAAAGTGCAAATTGTGCAAGCTTTACACTTTAATACCATTAATAAAATTCTTTGAGTTGTAATTTACGAATACGTAATCGGTTTTTGCGTAATATTTTTTATTCGAAAGTTATGAGGTACGGAAACCCCGACAATAATTAATGAACGCCCTGTATATGAAGAGGGAATTCTGTAATCACTGAAAAGTTCGAACTCGAGATTTCCACATAGGAGCCGTTTATTTTGAAAGTGGAGCAAGTCCATTTTTGAAAAAAATGGAGATAATGGCAATTGGTAAATAATGGCAGTTATAGATAAAACTTGTTATGATCTTTTTATGAGTAAAAAATTTATTAAAAAAAATATTTAGATTCTAGTATTTTGGAGATGGAAGCTTTAGCGCTTAACAGTATTGAAAATCTGTTTATTTTGAAAGTGGTGCAAGTCCATCTTAGATTGAAATTATATTTGACCGAATATATTACAGCAAAAGTTAGCTCCATGGTGAAGCAAATGTGGCCGTTTGACATCATGTCTGAAATCTAGGGTGTTTCTATTTATCTATTTTTGATATTGAAAATCGGTGGTTGTACAATATTTTATAAATAATAAAAAGCATATCTTAATTTTGTGTGTCGATAATAATGTTTACTTCCATCAAGGATTATTCAGTGCAGTGACAACGAAATAAATATTGATCACAAATTTTTATTGTCAGGACATTCATTTCTACCGAACGATCGTGATTTTGGAGTGCAACTATCCAGTAACTATTCAATACAGAAACCAGTTCTTTGCATATTCCCCAGGAGTACTGTAAAGTAATACAAAATTGTCGAAAGCATAATAAATTTTTAGTACATGAAATGAAACGTGGAAATTTATTTTCAACCCAACTTCTGGAAAAAACGGTTTTAAAAAGAAAGAAAAAGACCTATGGAGAAACCGTGAATACGCTGGATCAGATTTACAAGAGTTGCCCCCTACAAAATGTTCAACAAAACTTCGATATAACAAGATGCTGAATTTAAAATTATCGATTTGTCAACAGAACGAGGAAAGTAAATAATTCCAATTAATTTCAGAAATATAAAATTATCTTTTATGGAAGAAGAAAAGGAGATTTATTACATCTGAAAAATGGAAGGGTATGATGGATTTATTACTAGAACCGAATTATTTTTTTTTACTTTAAATTGTTTAGGCATAAAAAGATCATATCAAGTTTTATCTATAACAACCATTATCTTTTTTTTTTCAAAAACGGACTTGCCCCAATTTCAAAATAAACGGTTCACATGGATCTAATTAGATGCAGATCTGGTAAAGGCCTAATTAGATGCAAACTTGATGCAGGCCTAATTAGATGCAGATCTCATGCAAGTTTAATTAGATGCAGGGCTGATGCCGGCCTAATTAAATTCAGACTTGATTCTCATCTAATTAGATGCAAACCTGATGCAGAATTAAATGGATCTAATTAGATGTAGATCTGATGGGGGCCAAATTAGATGCAGACTTGATGTGGGCCTTATTAGATTCAGAATTGAATACATCTAGTTATTTACAGCTCTAAATAGATGCAGATGTAATTAGATGCAGTTCTGATGCGCGCCTAATAAGATGCAGACCTAATTCATATATAATTAGATGCGGGCCTAATAAGATGCAGTTCTATTTAGATGCGGATCTCATGCGCTCTTAATTAGATGCAGGGCTGATGCTAGCCTAATTAAATGCAGACCTGATTCCGATCTAATTAGATGCAAACTGGATGCAGATTTAGATATGGATCTAATAAGATGCAGATCTGATGAGTGCCTAATTAGATGCAGACTTGATGTAGTCCTAATTAGATGCAGTTCTATTTAGATGCATATCTGATGTGGGCCTTATTAGATGCAGATTTGAATATATCTAGTTATTTATAGCTCTAAATAAATGCAGATGTAATTAGATGCAGTTCTGATGCGGGCCTAATAAGATGCAGACCTGATTGAGATATAATTAGATGCATATCTATTTAGATGCGTGCCTAATAAGATGCAGTTCTATTTAGATGCGGATTTCAGGCGAGCTTAATTAGATGCAGGACAGATGCTGGCCTAATTAGATGCAGACCTGATTATCATCTAATTAGATGCAAACCTGATGCAGATTTAGGTATGGATCTAATTAGATGTAGATCTAATGGGAGCCTAATTAGATGCAGTTCTATTTAAATGCGGGATCTAATTCTATGATAGATCTGATGCGGGCCAAATTAGATGCAGATATAATTAGATCAAGTTATGTGCAGTTATGCTTAGAGGCAGGCCTAATTAGATGCAGATCTAAAAGGATTTAGTTACATGCAGTTTTAATTAGATACAGATCTAATAAGATGCTGGTCTAATTCGGGCCTAATCAGATGCAGACTTGATTCAGATCCAACTAGATGCAGTTCTATTTAGATGCGGATCTAATTAGTTCCAAATCTTATGTGGAGCTATTTAAATGCAGATCTAATAAGATGTAGTTACATACAGTTCAAATTTGATTCAGATCAAATTAGTTACAAGTCTGATGCGGGGCTGATTAAATGCAAACCTAATTCAGATCTAATTAGATGCAGATCTGTTGAATATCTATTTAGATATGTATCTAATTAGATGCAGATCTGTTGAATATCTATTTAGATATGTATCTAATTAGATGCAGATCTGTTGAATATCTATTTAGATATGTATCTAATTAGATGCAGATCTGTTGAATATCTATTTAGATATGTATCTAATTAGATGCAGATCTGTTGAATATCTATTTAGATATGTATCTAATTAGATGCAGATCTGTTGAATATCTATTTAGATATGTATCTAATTAGATGCAGATCTGATGCAGGCCTAATTAGATACAGACTTAATGTAGGTCTAATTTGTTTCAGACTTCATGCAGGCCTAATAAGATGCAGTTCTATTTAGATGCGGACAAAATTTGATTCAGATATGATGCGAGCCTAATTAGTTGCAGATCTAATTTCGTCTATTCACATGCAGTTCTAATCAGATGCAAGTCTGATGCGGGCCTAATTAGATACAGACCTGATTCAGATCTAATTAGATGCAATTCTATTTAGATGCAGATTTAATGCGGGCCTAATTAGATGCACACCTGATGCAGATCTATTAAGATATGGATCTAATCAAATGCAGATCCGAAGTAGGCCAAATTAGATTCAGACTTGAGGCAGGCCTAATTAGAGGCAGACTTGAAGCAGGCCTAATTAGATGCAGTTCTATTTAAATGCGGATTTGGATATATCTAGTTATTTACAATTCTAAATAGATGCAGATGTAATTAGATGCAGTTCTGATGTGCGCCTAATAAGATGCAGACATTGTTCAGATATAATTAGATGCAGATCTATTTAGATGCGGGCCTGATAAGATGCAGACCTGATTCAGATATATTTGGATGCGGGTCTAATAAGATGCAATTCTGTTTAGATGCAGGACTGATACTGGCCTAATTAGATGCAGACCTGATTCCGATCTAATTAGATGCAAACCTGATGCAGATTTACATATGGATCTAATTAGATGCAGATCGAAATAGATCTAGTTACATGCAATTCTAATTAGATGCAGATCTAATAAGATGCCGGTCTGATTCGGGCCTAATCAGATGCAAACCTAATCAGATCTAATTAGATGCACACCTGATGCCGATCTATTTAGATATGGATCTAATCAAATGGAGATCTGAAGCAGACCTAATTAGATCCAAACTTGATGTAGGCCTAATTAGATTCAGTTCTATTTAGAAGTGGATCTAATTAGATGCAGATCTGATGCGGGCCTTATTAGGTGTAGATTTAAATATATCTAGTTACTTGCAGGTCTAAACAGATGCAGATCTATTTAGATGCGGGCTTAAATGGATGCAGTTCCATTTTAATTCGAGCCTAATTAGATGCAGATCTGATCAGAAATGCACACATCATGCTGTATTATTATGAAAACCCAAAATTAAGATATACTTTTTATTATTTATGAAACACTCTACAACCACCGATTTTCATTATCAAAGATGGACAAATAGAAACACCCTAGATTTCAGACATTACGTCGAACAGCCGCATTTGCTTCACCATAGAGCAACCGGAGCTGCATTTTGCCGTAATAAAAATAATATCAATCTAAGATGGACTTGCACCACTTTCAAAATAGACAGATTTTCAACACTGTTAAGAGCTAAAACTTCCATCTCCCAAATATTAAAATCTGTTTTTTTTTATTTTAAATTGTTTACGTATAAAAAAGATCATAACAAGTTTTATCTATACTACCATCATTTCCATTTTTGTCAAAAATGGACTTTCAAAATAAACGACTCATATGCTGAATCAGATTTACAAGCTATGCACCATACAAAATGTTCTACAAAACATCGATAGAACGTGATGCTGAATTTAAAATTACCGATTTGCCACCACAACGAGGAAGACTAAGTGATTTCAGAAATATAAAATTATGTTTTACGCATGAAAAAAATCCTTTCCTTACATCTGAAAAATGTAAGGAAAGGATGGATTTATTACATATATAACTCCTGTTCATCATGGACTTTTTAAAATGTTAAATACTAAATAAAATTCAATTCAATTTTTCACTACGTATAAACTGAAAATGTATAATTTCATTGAAATTCTTAATAAAACTGAATTGTTTTTTTGTTATGTTATATTTTCTACAAGAATATTTATCCAATGAATAAATACTTGTTAATTTTTGAATAGGGTTTTGTTTTTATTATTAAAAAACAGACGGACGGAACTGAAATATTTCCTAATTAAATGAACGTTTACAACAGTTCATTAATTTTGAAAGTGAGGCAAGTTTATTTAGTTATAATAAATTTCTTATTTTCTTTAGTCAGCACTATAAACACTATTGGATTATAAACTTACATTATCTGGTACCACAACATACAAAAAATATATCTCTTAATCCTTACCAATGTTTTTAAATTTATTGAAATGCAAACCTTTAAATATCTCGCAATAACAAAAAATGGACTTGTCCCATTTTCAAAATAAACGGCTCAGATTTACACGTTTCAGACTTTCACAAGAATTAAAGTCGCATTATGTAAATTTTGTTTATTTGTCTGTTGTGTTTTATAATATTCTTCGAATGCAGTTCTCCCTTTTAGAGTTAGAATGATTTCAGTACTTATTTTCTATGTTCCTCAGAGTCAAAAAAGCTAAGATTTTTAATTCATGAAGTTCTTGCCAAATTTAATCAATTCGCCAAGAAAAATAATCGTCAATTGCAATATCATGAAAAGTTTTATGCCAAGCCGTATCCTCTACACAGACAAAATAACATAGGAGCGACCGTAATTAGCCTTTCTAAGTGCACATTTAAAGCATCTATAATAATTAATAAAAATAAATATTTTTTCAACATATTAAATATAAATAATTAATAAATTTCAATGAATAATTAAGAAATAGAAGAATTAACCAGAGAAATATGTGAATTTGAAATTCTTCTGAAATCAGAATAATAATCAGAATCAAAATAATTATCGCTTTCTGTTGTTAAATATATCATAATACCAAAAGTTTTTCTCTGCGCAGCCAACTTGAACAGAATGGATGCCCTGTTCTTCACTGGACACGGCCCATTCCCGACATACTTACATAGACTCCATCTTGCAACTCCCCTTGGAGATAGAATCCCCAATTCACTATGTTACCGAATGCTTACTGACTCTCTCATGGCACATGAGATAGCCAGAAACAAATCTCGAGGAAGAGTGGTACAGGAGAGTTGCATCGAATGCCCTTTCACGCAGCAAGATCCACTCCATCATAAATCATATTCATAAATACCAAGACCTCTTCAAAAACACATAATAGCCGAGTCCAAAATTCCACCTATTAAAATCAGCCGAAATTATTCCCTCAAAAGTGCTGAAAAGTCCCTCAAAAATGCAGTTCTCACGAAGGAAATCAAAACCAAAGGACTCAGACGGAGGCTACAGATTTCTGACTCTACAATGTTTGTTTATAGGCTTATATATGTTATACAAATGTTCACAATGACAATGTAGTGTACCAATTTTTTTTTCCTTTTTTTCCTTTTCAATTAGTAATATCATTTCCCTGTAAGTTCAACCCATTGTCACCATTTGTTTAGGTAATCTTGTTCCCTCTATTTAGTTATTACTTCTCCAAAACATTGAATACAATCGCATGGATTTGACACCGATGGGATTCTCTCTGGAGATCATTGGGCCATTTGTCGTCTCTTTCGTTTAACATGTTTTTTCTTTCTTTTTTTTCCTTCCATCTTGTGATCATCTAACTGGTTAGATAACTTAGTGTTACAGGCACCGGGGCACATGATGATGTTATGTTATGTTAAAGAATTTGGTATTTTCTTGAGAAATACAAACTTCCGTACTGTTATTTAATATCTTCACTTCCAAAATCTGAATCTTGAATTTAAATTCCAAAAAGAGATCATTGTTCTTAAAGTTTCTTAGCTTTAAAATCTAGTAAATTGTGTTTCAACCTTAGCAAATATCGGTGTTTAAAAAGCTTTGAAAGGCTCTGATAACATTTCAAGTGACGTTTACAATCATTAAATATGATTTTGGAACTGGAATTCAATAGGATTTTTATTTCTATTTCAGTCTATTTTCTATTCTCTGATTTTTATTATACTATCTTATAATCGTATTCAATCTGAGTTGAGTATCGGTTTAAAAAATAATGGATATTATATGGGCTTGCCATGCTTCTTAGCTTACCTGAAATAAAACCTTTTTTAAACTTAGTTAAAATATTCCGGCAAGCTTGACATTCTATCTATCTTCAGATAGAAAATATGCGTCATTTCAGAAATTTGACTGATTAACTCAGAATTGCATCGCCGTCTTCTCTAGGACTGGCAAATCCTCCTAAATGCACACACTTACATATACTTGTATATTGTAGATTCGAATAAAAAATATATTAAAATTCTTATAAAACCTTTTTAATAAAGAATATAAATATTAATGTGCTAAAAAGTAAAAAAATACTTTCCTAGTGTTTTTTTTATTGCCATAAAATCCTGCAATCAATGTTTTACAAATTTGACTGCTAGATGGCAGCACTAAAATGGAATCAAAATTCAGTTGATTAAATAAATGTAGACGATTTCAAAATGTATCACATTAAGAAGTTAAAAACAATATTGAGGATTAATTTCCATTTTTAAGAACATGAAAGAATTCAAAAATATAAAAGTGTATTGTTACTATTTATTTATTTAATTTCCCACATTAACTCAGCTTACACCTAATTTCGTAATATGAAATATTAAAACTGAAAAGGAAAAGTTTACTTGAATTTGAAAAAAAAATTGAAACAAATTAATAAACTACAGCAATGAAAAAGACCACACTGTTTGTAAAAAAAAAAAAAAAAAAAAAAAAAAATTTAAGGGAAACTTTGAATTAGATGTTAAGTACAAATTTAAAAAAACAATAAGTCCCTTATATAATGAAGACAATATTAAATAAAGACTCAAAAGATACTTAAAGCACTGAAATATAAAATAGAATAGTACTGTGAATGTACAGCTATAAAAACCATTGCACATATAAGAAATAAAAAGATAAAATTAAAAACTTTGAATTATGCAAATAATACAGAATTAGATGGAACATTGAACTAATTGCAAGATACAAATAATTAATAAGAAACTAATAATTTTTTGCACATCTAATAATAAATAATTCTGATTTTTTCCACATCTGATATGAACATGGAACCATACGAGCATTCTAAAACAGAAATATTCATTATTGTTTGCGAAAATGTTAACTTCTCTTTCAATTACAGTATCGCGAAAATTGAGATGGTGGTGTTACTTTTTAAATGACAGTACGCTAAATTATACATAAAATTATAATTTTTACAATGGCAAAACATCAGCATTAGCCAGTTGCTCATACAGGTACCGATAAAGTCTCTGGCCTCTACGAAGAATGGCTAGATATCTATTTAATAATCTCATTCCAAAAACGCTAGGCTATAAAAGGGCTGGAATGCTGTGAGTTTACTGCTATTACGCACATATGAACTGAGTCAAATAGGAATAAAATATATATGAAGAAGTTATTTTTTTCATAGATTAACTATATGAAAAGAAAGATATGAAACTATATGAAAGAACTATAGATGAACTATATGAAAAGATTATGGATGTAATTATGCCGGTTTTATCACCGCCCTGCCTAAGCAGCCGGAGTAAACTGAATGACTGTCGTCGCAACAGCAGAACATGGGAATTAAAATTGAGTTCTAATAGCCAGTCTCTCGAATAAAAGGCACTCCCTCCATGGAAGAGGAAATTTTCTCTCCCACACGGTCTTAATGTTCGAAATCAGAGAGAGGTATGAGAAGCTTCCAGGTCTCCGTACCTGGAAGCTTCTCATTTTCTCATTTGAAATACCCTCAGTGGGTCTAAATTAAAAGTGTAGTTTAACTATATTAACGACTCGTTTTAAAGCAACACCAGGCCCATTTTGGTACGGGCCTCGTTATGTTGAATCCCGGTCGGACGATGAAGACAGCACCTAAGCTGGTAATCCCTTCTCCAAGCTTCCACACCACACCAGCGGCTGGGCGTTTAGCCTCAACGGATTTAATGGGCGTCAGGCCCGCTTATACGACGGTTCCTCGGTGGAATCGAGTTTCGAACCTGAAGCCCTCCAGTTTTGAAACCTAGACCTTACCACCAGGCCACCACGGCCCACTAAATTGAAAGAGATAAACTAGAGAGATAAAAGAGATCCACTAGATTAAAAGAGAATTTTAAAAACATTCAACATTTCTAAGATTGAAATAGAATATATTATAGTGTTATTTTTGTTATTTTATTTTGATTCAAACCTTGTGATGACTGGAATTAATTAATTTAACTACCACTTAATAATTTTTAACAAGTGGTCTGCAAAAACATAAATATGACAAGTCTAACTTAGTTTAACTACCTCTTAATCATTTTTAATATGTGATATGGAAAAACATAAATATGATAAGCCTAAGTTGGCACAACAAAATAGCTTAGCAAACGCTGACGAAGTAGGAAAAGGTTTTTCTTTTATTTATTCTTGAAAGAAAGGAGAAAAAAATGTTTTACGCATGTATGATCCGCTTATTTCCATTTCTATCAAGAATATTCTCGAAAGTTCTAGAGAAAACGTAAGTGCAAGTGAAAAATAAACGCGAACTTACGTGTTTGCAGACTGGAATCATACATCATCCTCGGTGAATGTCCATCCAGAAAACGTCCAGCTTGGAAATAACGCATGAATTATTCAAAAAGTGTGAATTTTAATTTCCAAGAGAGAAAAAGACGCTTGTTGTGAAAGGTCTTCCACAACGACTTTAAGATTATAGCTTTTAGAATTTGCAGTACATTATTATATCCATTATCAAGTAAATGCACTTATATGTTTATATATATACTAAATATCATTTTATAATTTAATATTATTAGCATTTTAATATGATTTAAAGATTAGGAAAAAGTGAATATATTAATTACCATTGCCGACCAGCTGTTTCGCCAGGAGTAATGCTTTCTAAAATTTTAAAATAAATACTTATGTACCTTGCTCTCTTTATAAATTCTTCAGCAAAATATATTTAAACTTCAAATTTCGATAGTCACATATTTCATATTATTATAGAAGCCTTAAGATAATTTGTGCATTGTACTATATATCTCTCTAATTTGAAATCAGCTGTCGTGGAATTTTGTGGGAGATACCACATTTTATATTTGTTCCAAAACATTGCACTTCCATTGAAACAAGTGTTGAACACTTTCCTCGGTTTAGTTTGCAATAAGAGTTAATTTAATCATTCAGTTTGAGTTTTTGTCAAGGTGACGACAACGCACTGATACATTCTTAACATGCTCTTGCAGGTTAAATTTTACTTTCATTTTGTGCGAAAAAAATGGCTGGAAAATATGATTATAATAATTATTTTAAAAAATTCAATAAAAGTAGAAACTTAGTTTAAAGGTTAAAAGCATGGCATGAATGGAAAAAAATAATAATTTTTGAACTTTGATATGATTTTTAAAAAAAAAATAGTTTTGAGCTGTAGCATTTTTAGAAATTCTAGTGGATAAATGCCAAACTTTCGCTTAATTTTTGATTAATTAAAAATCTAAATAAAAATTCAAAAAAAATCGCTGCGATCTGCACATTCCCGACCTCCAGAGTATACATATGCCAAATTTGGTGGTTCTAGGGCAACACACATATATACATGGGGCTTTATTATAAGTATAGATAAAGAAGTATAAAATTTCGAGTAAATAGAATTCAAAAGTCCACGATTTCCCGATGAGCATATGATTATTAAAAACTAGAATTAAATTAGAATATGTCACTTAACTGTTCCATGTTGTTATTGTCACCATACTATAGCAAAATCTTCCGGAAATAAACAAATACAGGAATAAATGAATTAAATTCTCATTTATTTGGGCCTCTGACAAGCCAAGTATTAAGCAAATACATGCCAGAAAATTGAACTTACTTTTCATTTTATGAAGTCAGCAAAGTTTTTAGAAAAATGTTCAAAATTATCAGTGGATCCTAGTTTTGTCTCTTTCACAATATGAAGACTTGTCATAATAAATTATCGTAGGGTGATTTTTAGAAGAAAATAATACTTAAGTAGACATTTAGAAGAAAAAAAAATTTTTAATGATATTATATCCTTAAAAATTTAACTAAATATTGTGAGAAAATTCTATGCATTTTCATTAAAAAAAAAAGAATTAACTCTGTAAAAGGATCGAAATATTCCTTAGAAAAGAATATCTTGAAAGAATTATTGAAAAAATAGAAAAAAACTGGAAAAATTAATAATTCCAGAATTTTCCTATCCGTAATGTAATTAAAATCTTTCTAATCAGGACAGGATAGCTTGATGCCCTATCTCATTTTCTATGTACATTTTCCTCTTTTCTTGTAATTTCAAAGAAATGATCCCTTTCGCAATAGAACGATACTAAGTGCAAGGCGCTACACTTCGGTTCTAACACATGATACCAGTGACTTCTCAAAACCAGATAATGTTTCAAAAAAAGTAATAAAATTTAATAAATAATAAAAAAATTTTGATAAAATATTATTAAGTGATAATACTCTATCCATTACTTTTACAATTTCAAATAAACGATTCTGATAACTTTATATAAATATATATAGATAGATTAGTTGCTATTTATACCAGTTTCAATTAAAAAAGAGATTGAGTTTTGATTACCTTGAAGCCTATCAAAACTCACGGCTAGAGTTCCTCGAAACGAAAACGTACGAAAAATCGTTATCGAGAAGTGTTCTTTTTTTCATTTAAAAAGTTATTCAGAAAAAATGTAAAAAATCAAATCTTAAGTACTTCTAACTTAAATCTTAAGTTCCAATGCGAGAAAAATTTCATGCATTCTTCTGAAAATATGGAGTTGGAAATTCATCGAAATATTTTGCGCTTTGTTGAATGAGAAAAATATTCTCCAAATATCACTCCAGAAATGCAAAGGAAGCGAATATTAAAAATCTTCTCAAATTTCCTACCACTGATTCATTTTTGAGTTATAAATATCGAAACGTAATGGTATTTGTATACTTCATTTCATAATTTCAAATAAACGATTTTAAAAGGAAAGAAATATGCCCAGATCACAATAGCTGATGGAAAATATCATCATTTTATTATATAATTTATAATATTTATTTTATACTTGAGATTATCTCCTTGCGTTCCTCTATCCATAGAAAGACAGTTAACTCAAAACTATGATGATTTATATTCTGATTCGGGGCGAATTTAAAGAAGTTTTATACACAAGTGACTTTACCAGGGCTTTAGAGGAAGCTTAATCTGTTTGCGTTCGTGTATTTTAAGGAGATAGCGCCCGGAGAATGTGCTTATCAGTGAAGAGATACTGGGAAGGGCAGAATTTACTCATTAGCTTACTATCCTCCCCCTTCATACCAGCCCATGGGAGATAGAAGAGAGTGGCATCAAAAGCTGAGATTTCTCTGTGTCGATAGATTTTGTCTAATTAGCAAATGAGATCAATTAATATAATAAAAGACCTGCAAAATCAGCAAATGATTGAATATTCTACGCTCTGTTGGCAACTGAAATTGTTTAATTATGTTGCTTATCAAATGATAGATATAACAACTTATTTCATAATTACATTTGCATTATATATTCGGACCCATGGACATAAAATTACATAATGATAAACCTACGAGAACGACTCGTTTACAATGGCTGTTATATTAGATTTAAAATGTTTGTAGTTAAACTTTATTCTTTTTCTATTCCATTTTAATGCAATTTTTTAATAATTAGGTGAATGTATTATTTTAATTTTTCTATTATATTTCTTCTATTATAATTTTTAATTATAATTTCTTATTAGAATTTATATTAGACATGTAAAGTTAAATACAAATTGGTTGCGTTCCCATATATATCATAATATGTATGTGTAAACATGTTTTAGCAGTTGCATGGCTGAATATAAGAACTTTTGGTATTTTACCCTCGATTTATTTCACCATGGAATGCATAATTTCCTTTCAAAGATTAAGCGATGCGTCAGTCTACATCGCTACACAAGAGGGAAAGCAACAAAAATTTTCCCTTCAGTGATTTTAATATGAGATTATGATAGGTATTTCATTGCCAGTTGCCGCTTTAGTAAAGGCAATCTTAGGTATCTTTAAACGAATGTTGTAATCGCTAAGAAATTTACTTCTTCACTCGGAGCGTGAGAAAGTACTTAGACCAGTAGTTTTATGGAGCGCGTGTAGAATTAATTAAATAAAAAGTGGGAATTGGTTCAGGAAATTTGAGAACATTTTAGAAGAAGATTATACGGGGATTATGTGTGTGTGTGTGTGTGTGTGCAGCATTATTTTGGCTGAATCAGAGTGCAGGTTTAACAAGCAGTGAAGAGACTTTGTAGTTTTAATTTCGTTTTATTCTCTCTAGGAAGGCAAACAGGATTATTTACAAGAAGGCATAGCGTAGCAGAAGTAAATAAAGAAGCGAAGAAGGGCCGAAACAAATGATCACTAGTCTTATAGTCTTATATAACATAGGATTTCTGGCCATGCGCAAATTGAATACACATGCTGACCTTTGTCACCTTTTCAAGGGCACCTAAGGGATCACTTTCATTTGAGACGTAGTACTGATGGCGCATTAATTTTACAGAGGAATTAATTAAACCAAAGGTGGAATCGGATCATGAAATAAGAGAAAATTTTAGAATGAAGTTATTATGAGCTAAATTAAGATAAAATCTTGGAAATTAATTAAGTTGAAATTAGAATTTAAATATCATTATATATATATACATACATTTGACGCAAAATCATAATGTAATCGAAAGATAATATAACAAATTTCATTTATTTCAATCATTGCGTTTATAGTAGAATACATGAATGGAAAAATCGCAGTTTCAAACCAAATCCGGCAGAAATTTAGTTCAAAATTTGATATCTATATTTTTGATCCTAAATCTGCTTACCAAATTCCATTTACAAAGTTATTAGCATTTTGTAGATATTAAGTTCACTTGTACTTAAAACATTAGAGAGACAGACTTCCTAAGGATAAAATTCGTTCACAATTTGATAGAAATCTACATATTTGGTCCTAACTTTATACACCAAATTTTTAACTGTCTCAATGTTTTTGAGTTATATTGTACACATATTGACATAAATTATTCCAAAAATAAACTGATGGATGATTTCCCGAACTGATGAAGGTCTGAAATTTAAAACTTTGTCAAAATCTCGAGTTCAAATGTTTTTGAAGATTACAATAGTTTTTTTTACACTTCATGCATAAAGAAGTAATTATGCAAAGGTATGATGTAAAAAATTCTGATTCGTCCTGGAAAATTAGTTGACTAACTTCAATTTATTTCAGAACAATGAGCTTCAGTAAAAAATTACTGAATATCTTCTTACTTAAGTACATCTTCCACTATTTAAATTTCTAATGTTACTTTATCCCAATTTGTAGATTTCAAACTGTGTTCCTTTTTCGATAGAGCTAGTTTAGAGCCCAAACTAAAATTATGTATATATTTGATGAAGTAAATTTAAGCTAACATATTTTAGTTATAATGATGCCTAAAATATTTTTCTATGAATATAATGTACATGAAATTCTCCCCTTCAAGCAGATTGAAAGTCATTCACAGATAAATATAGGAAAATTTGTCTAATCTATCTAAATTCATTCGAAAACAACGCTTTTAGTCACAAACTTAATTACATCAAAATATCTCACTTAAATGAATTTACCAAAATCTTATTACGAATACTGGTATGTGACAACTTGATGACTTAACTAGAAATATTTGATTTCAAGAGCTTTCAGCCATATAATATGAATATCTAGTTGAGTTCTAGAGATGTATAAAACCAGTAACAGTTGAGAAATCACGCCATTTTACATCAATTCAAGAAAACATCATTTCAAATTGCACCAATTTCGAAACAAATGATGTTCTGAGATTGAGTTTAATCCATCCTGTTTGTCTGTCATTAGAGAGCTCTATACCACCATGATTTGTTTCTGATTTAACACTCTGAGTAAAGTAATCCCAATAAGGGGACTTTCAAAGGTATTTAAAGGAAATTTAATCCCAGAATAGAAGGATATTGGAGAAGGAATTTATCGACTAAGGGATGGGGGAAAGTTCCTTCATTAGCTTGTGTCTCTTTCCCCCTAAAAGGAGTATTCCCTTCTAAAAGGGGAGAAAGAGAAATCAAAAGCTGAGATATCGCTGATTCAATAGATTTAATCTAATTAGCAAATGTGATTAATGAATGGTGCGTGATTCCTCCCCGGCCACTATCCTCATCAGCAGATTCGAATCTACTCTAGAAGAATTAATTAGTCATATATTTGCTTTTCCTTTCTGAAAGAATCTTCTGCGGAAACAAATGAAATGAATGAATCCATATTTCATATGCTAACTTTAGAAACTATTGAAAAATAAATTTTGCAAAAACAATTAGTAACGAAAATCGTCAAGGAGAAAAATTATGGAGCTGTAGGAATGAAACGGATCACATGACTTCAAGGAAAATGCATAACGAAAAATTTTATTCGGATCGAGTGGTAAATACAAAGAGAAATGAATGACATACGAATTAAAATTCATGGAAAATAATCTTTTATTAATCATAAGTTTCCCAATTCTATCATTTTCAATGCATTGGCTTATCCCTTCACTCGGAGTGTGGGAACCGCTGACTAAAGCATTTTCACATAGCTTTTGTTTCATTAATTAAATAGAAAAAGTGGAATAGGATCAGGAAATAAGAGGTTATTTTAGAATGAAGTTAATATGAGCTAATTTAAGACAAAACTTAAATTAGATTTTAATTTAGATTAATTTATATTTTAAATTAGATTAAATTTAAATTAGATTTTAAAATATCATTACATGTATATAATCCTAAATTTTTCACAGATTAACAATTGATTTAAAGACTTCATGCCAAATATCTTTTTTCGAGCTCACTGAATTTCTGTAGAAATTTATTCAGTTACTCAGATAATACCTTAGATTTAAGGGAAAATTTACTAAATTCTAAACTTGCACGACTTTTATAAGGGCACTTCGTACTCCAAAAATTAAACCGAGTGGGGTCTTATCCCCAAAATTGTATCGCTTATTATCTAAAATAAGTTTGAATTTATTATTACAGCTACTGGTGAACAATAATTTAAAAAGAGCCCCCATGCATAATTTGATGATTTTGTTTGTTGATCAATTGCTGGAATGCAATTAATACACACAAATAGAAAAACAAATATGCATTTTAGATGTCTTTTTTTCTGATCGATTGAAACAAAAGTTTGGCTCAGAACTGCAATTGTAGTTACATACCAAATATTATATATTTAATTCATCGCGTTTTTGAGTTATAGCTTATATATGATTCTGAAAGTACAGACCGCGACAGACGGTCAACCCTTTGACAGATTTGACTCTAAAATTTGATAGATATTGTACATTTAAGATGTTAAATATATGCTTCAAGTGATATACATCTCTCTCTGTGTGTTTTGTAATTATCGTATTAATTTATATTCGAAAAGCTGAACAGACATACTTCTTCTGAATGAATTTCATACAAAGTTTATTAGAAATGCACAAATTCTTAATAAAAGTAAAAGAAAATTCTATATGAATAACTCAAAGAGTTTTTGAGTTGTGCGCATAGATCATCAGGAATAATTCCAAAGACATATTTTTCGGAGTCCGGAAAGTCTCAAATGTGAAAGTTCTTGAAAATCTCGAGTTAGAATTTTTTTGTCGACGGCAATGTAAAAGTCTTCCTCTTTGAGTAAGTATAGGAGAAAGTGAGAATAAAAAGAGATATAGTGGAAAAAATCTTTCCACCGACAACCAGCTCAAAAGCAATCTCCTCTACGTCTTGTATCTCTTCTTCTAGAAAACACAAGAGTCATTTTAAAAATCCTGCATGTGAGGGAACACAACAATTTATTTCCGTCACTGCCAGGAAACTTTGGCACCTTGGTCATTTATAAAGTCTTCAAGACATAAAAGGTGCTACCAAAGCTTGTCCGCCTCAACGGATGCTCAATACAGAAGATTCTCTTTAAAAAAATCTGATCTTCTTTATATATCTTTCGAAACTTTGCAGGCTATTAGTTCACCTTGAACAGTTTAACAAGTTAAGAGTTTTTTTGGAAGCCATGAGTAAGTAATGGCCAGTATCTATAAATAACTTTAGTTGTTTCTGAAACTAAGAATATTTAGATGGTTAATGTAATGCTTCTCATTCGTTAATGTTTCAGAAGCACCTTTACATAATTTATTATCAAAAATAAATATTTTAACAATATATTTCTACTGACAAAGGTAACAAAAAAACGTCTTTTCTCATCATTAATAATAAGTATCTGATTGTCCGATCCGTTATAGAATGAAAGAAAGATACATTTTATTTTCGTCCTATTTTTACACGCTTTTATTTAACGAGCTTCTTGGTTTGTTAAAATGGAGTTTTGTGAAAGATATTTCATTCATTGAAGTGTTAATTCCACATTTTATGCACTTGATCATTCTTGATTTTGATACACTTATGAAACATTTTGAGAACAACATTATCACTTTATCTATGAATTTATTAAATTTTGATATCACACATATGTCGCGACATGACTGCTTATTTAAGAAAAACAGATTTAAAATTTCATACATGTATGAAATTAACAAATAATATTTATTACTAACATTTGCCAGCTTCCTGGCATAGGGGTAGCGCGTCTTCCCTGTGATATGGGTGTATCGGGTTCGAGTCTCGGTTCTCTTCTTGCTCATGGTTGCTCTTCTTCTCCGTTGTATCTATGAGGAGTGTGAATGTGTCCCCCTGTAAAAAGGGGTTATGCAAGCGAATGTGACGTGTGAAGTAACTAAGTCGTACAGTTGGCGCTACTGAAAGAACAAGAGATGCTCACTCGGCCTAAATCTCTGACAGATCTCGACTGATAAAGTGCCATAAGTCACAACCCATAAATAATTATTAATGAAATCGACTATCAGAAGAACTCTTTTATGTAAATTTTTAATAATTAATTATTAAGTAGGAAACGGGAAATTAAGAATTTTATATCTTTTAATGCACTGTTAATATATGTGTAATTTATTAGACGTATAAAAAAGTGAAATTACAATATCGCAAAATTTAGAAGTTAAACAATCCTTTAAGATTTACAAGTGAATACATTTTTTTTAATTCTCAGTGGATCCAATATTCGAGACTCCTTTTTCCTGGTGATATAAAGGGGGGGGGGATAACTCAATTTTCTAGGTATTTCTACTAATAGAAAAGAGTAGCGGTGAGCTTCAATTTTCGGTCGTTTGCTCCAAGTAAACAAAGATAATTCTTCAGATTCAATTTCACCTCTATCAAAACACGGGTTTGTTTTTCTTTCCTGGACTTCAATCGGGATTTCTCTAAACAATGGTGAAATATTACAACGTGAATTTTTTTTACTTTTAATAAAAAAAAGAACATCAAGTTAATATGGTGTGATGTACCTTTGTGTACATCACACCATATTAACTTGTGCTTTTTCTTTTATGTACCTTTTCTTTTAAGATCATGGATTTTTCATGATGATTTGTAGCAGAATTTCTTATACTATCAGAAGATTATGCAATCCTATATGAAGGCCTTTAGAAAAGTGCTAAAAACACAGAAGTTATATGGCATCAAATATTTTTTTTCTCCAAATTCTTCAATATTTGTTGGGATGTATCAAGAAGGAAATCTGATTCGCACTGTAATTAAATTTTTGAAATAAATTTATAATGCTTCAAGAATTTTTATTTTAAACTGATGAAATTTTTTGCTTATTTAATGTTTTCTGCATGCATTTAAATTTACATAACATGTGGTTGACAAAAAATATATATATATTTGAAAATAGCGTCGTAGAAAAGTTTGTTGTCTAAAAGAGATCGAGGGGGAAATGCTAAGAAACTTTTATATGATGGCCAAATATTCGGGGCAATGCGAAAAAACACACACCAAAAATAAGAAATTAATTTCAAACTGAATGGAAATCTTGCAATAGATATTTATTCTCTCTGCTAAATTTACGCAACAGTTTAAATGTAGATTATTTAACACAGCATTATTATAATTTGATTTCCATTTCTTTTTGAAAAAAAAATCCCGAAATGATTTTTTTTCACCCAATCTCAGCCTGTAAAGGAGATATCAGTAAAAGATGTCCTCTTTAAAAGACAAAAAGGCATTAAAATAACTTTCACCCTCATGCTGTCCAGTATGTGAAAATACCGAGAGTGATAAATTGATAAATTCTGAAAAATCAATAAAAAACAAAACAGAATGCAATAGAGATGTATCTTTGTGGCTTCATGTTTAGAAAATTAGGGAATTTTAACACATCAGATTGCAAATTTAATTAACATTGCCACCAATAGGTGGCGTTGCAATATAGGTAAAATAAAAACCGTTACTAAACTGTTGCAAGAAATGTTGTAAAATATTAAACAATGATGTTTTCAACGTAACAATCAATTGCAGCAACAACGTTTCCATATGTCAAATACATCGTTTTAATTACACTTGCTGCCACCTTTCGGTAGCAATGTTAGTTTAATTTGCTATTTTCTGGAATAAAATTTCCTGATATCCCAAGTGTAAGGCCACAAACGATAAATTTTTACCGCACTGCAACTATTTTTTTTTTTTTTTTACTGATTTCCATAATCTATCAGTCCATTTTTGGAACACTGATAATTGTCGTAAATTAGCATACCGAAGGCGAAGAAGCACCATAATATTTCAAAGCGATGCTCTACATATTAAGTCCCTTTTTATTATGCATCATGTATGCGTGGTTATATGCTGTGAGTAGTATAATTTCTAGGTATTTTTGTGTTAGCCAAACGCAAGCGAAAAATCACCAAATAATGTAGAATTCCACCAAATTTTTACGCCAAATAGGCATTTAGTTCACAATTGGCGACATTTGCGCCGGGCTAACGGAAAAGTACCAATTTCTATTTTTCACTTAATTGTTGTTATATTAAAAATATTATTGTTTGAAACACATTTTTTTAATCTGTTGTCTATTTATCGTCACCATACAAATACAGTTCTGAGTAAAAGGAATCTTAGGTAAAGTTAAGTAGTGTGGTTAAAATATCATGTGATGGGTGACATTTCACAATAGTTAGAATTTCCTGGCACCGCCATCGCTCAGCATGCGTCTAACGTATCTAATGGGATATAATCGATTAACAGTAAACTAGTATTTTTCCAATTAATGCAAAAACGATAGAAATATTAAAATTTATATTTGAAATCTAAATTTGTATCTGATAAATAATGAAACCAGTCTATCATGTCATCCTTGGCGAAATTTTTGGCAATTAATCTCTGGCATGCGTTAAAAGTATCCAAAAATCGAATTAGTTTTTTAGGCACGTTTTTCTCAATCAATAGAAACAAAAAATGTTGCATAAAACTGAACTTGTAATCACAAAATCCTATACCAAATTTGATATATTTAATTCTTAGCATTTTTTAATTATTGCGTTGACGTATTTCTGAAAATATAGACCAACAGACAGTCTACCCTTAGTTGAACTTGGCTCAAAATTTAATAGATGTCTATGCTATAGATGTTAAATCTATGTCCCGAGTTTTACCTTCCTAGCTCTCTTCATTTTGTACTTACCTTGTTAACTTATACTCGAACAGCCGGATAGACGGACTTAATCTGAACAGATTTTATTCCAAATGTGATAGAAATCAAATTTGATTCAAATACCGTATACCAAATATTATCTTTCCAGCTCAAAGTGTTTTTGAGTTATCTTTATCACAAACACACAGAAGGACATTTTCCAGAAATGTGTTTTTCGAACTCAGAGAGATTCATAAAAATCTCGAGTTCAAATTTTTTGACGATTTCTATACTTTCTCTATAAAATATGCGAGAAAGTAAAAAAAAAAGGTAATCATTGGAAAACCTATTATTTATGCCTTAGGACAATATTATTTCTAAGACAACTGTATCATTAAACACAGTAAATATTATTTCTGGTGAGGCGTCGTCATTTTTCAATCTGATTGTTCCCCTTTCTTTCCTTGCCCTTGATTAAGTGCTCTTGTCTCGAGGGACTTAATGCGTAATGCCAAATAAATGATCCTTCTTCCATGCGAGTGATCGATGAGTTGAAAATGCAGCGGCAGGGGTAAAAGGCTCAGACATCATTTTTTCCCCTCTAATTAAGTTAAGGTGTGCGATGTCACAAAGATATTCCATTAGAGCTGCTTTTAATTTCTACTTAGTTGTCCATTTGTTGATCGCTCTTCTGTGCGGCATTTAATCCCACTTAGTGTGATTTCCCACTGCTTAAAGAATAGAAATGACACCAAAAACTTTTTGTCAGGTGGTGTTTTATTTTTTTGTAATTAAAAAATGAATTCCATACTTTGGTATTCTTATTTATCTAAATTACATTTGTCAAATCGATATAAAGAAAGATTTTACTTTATTTAAGTTAAGAAAACCTTCCAGAATCCATAGTATATATTCCTACGAACTGCATACAGACTTACTTGTTATTCTTCTAATTATTTGTTAGTAGCCCACATTAAACCTGAAAGCAAAATTCGAAACTTTTTATTCAGATAAAACCAGATATGAAATATCCATTTGTTATTCAGTTTCATGAGACGAAACCTAGTAGTAGTATTACGGTGTTCTATAAATTTCTATTCTTTTTTTACACAAAATGAATACATGATATTTGTTGTTTAAGGCGATTTTTTTAGTTATATATGAATCATTATGCACCGTCATTAAAGTAATTATTTAGGGCTTACGTATACTTGCAAAATATTCCTTCAATTTCATTTTTATTTCGTTTACGAAGTGGAGTTGTTTATCACAGGAGAGAAATTTTTGAATAGCAGGCACAATAAATAGTTGTATGGTGCAAGATCTTGGAAGTGCAGAGGATGCGATAGAAGGTTTTAATCATACTATAAGAGATTTTCTTTATTCACAGCCAATACATTTGATTTTGCATTGTCGTAATGAAAGATGACACTTTCTCCCCTCACTAATTCTGACAATTTTTCTACTATGACAGTATTTAAAAAAATGGATGATATCATCTTCAAGAAGAAGCTTGTAGGAAGCTACTCTCCAATCTCGCCAAATAAACAAAGGAATTTTTTCATGTGATGCCCAGGTTTCATTATAGCAAATGATATATTATTCTAAGATCAAGTGTTTTTTGATGCACATTTTGTTACAAAATCCTAGTCTGACTTCCTGTGACATATCTCATTCATGTCATTGAAAAAACAAAACAAGTCGCAAGTAGATAGATCTCCGTTAAGATAAGATAGATCTCCGTTAAGAGGTCAGAAACTCCATATTGATTGACTTCCAATTCGGATTAGGTGATGATGTATTATTCTTTTGAGAATGATAGTGGCATCCACGATCTCACGCATACTATATCGCGGATTTCGAACGAGCAAAGGCTTGATAAGCTCATTATTCGCTGTCAGCCGCTGTAGTCTTCTTCAAGGCAAAATTTCCAATTCTAATTCACTTAAGATATCAATCAATTGATAATGGTTGTAATAATTGCAAAACAATTCCCAGCTTTTTTAAAACAATGATGATGATATGCAGCAAATGCTTTCATTGGGTTATCTATTGAAGAAAGTTTTTTCAAAGGAGTTTTGCCACCATCAGAATGTAAATCAAAAGAGCTCTGGAACAAGAGAAATCGATATTATAAATGTCAAATAGATAAAACTGTGCGTTTATTGCACACAATTATCTAATTTTATTCCTTGCCTGGTGTGAAAGAACCTAATGGGAAACCTTATTAATTGCTTGCTTTATGTTATTTAAACCATTTATTAAAAATAAAATACCGGTTTCTCATGAACATTTCAACTATTGATTATGGGACACAGAATTACTTGTCGTTGTTATCATTCAGTTCTCGACTGTCTGTCAAAAAGCATCCTACCGAAAGGGCTCAATGAGAACATCGACTAGAAAAACTTGGATATGTAAGCAACTTATTGTTCACTTTATAGATATAGTAATAGTATAGGGTCGAGTTGGATTCACTCCGATGGCGAAACTATCTGACACAGAAGTAGTTGATTTGGCTGATGACCAACAAAACCCATCCTCAATTTTCTAATGCTGTCGTAACGACGATCATTCAGTTCACTCCTGATGCAGAGGTAGGGCAGGAGTAATTCATTTGTTATTATCTCTAGAGTTTACATGCTAAATGTTCTTCGAGATAACTTGTAAAATATTTCCGATAGGAGAAAATGTTTCTACAGGTGAAATGCAGCAAAGGTTAATATGATTCAGGTAACTCAGCACGATATTCATGATAGAATTCATTTTACTAGGGCAGAATGAAAAGTAAGTATATATCCTCTATGGTTTCCACTAGAGTATTTACTAAATTTTAGCTCAAATCTAGCAATGATTACAGAATTAGTTGTTGGCCATATCGTAGATTAATGTTTAAAGTTACTAGTTTTGTTCCAAATTTACACTATATAAACTCAAAAAAAACATCCAAACAAATTATAATAAATCCTACAATGTGTTCAAGTTTTGTTCCGAAATATTAAAGATGAGTCAGTCATTTAATTTTTTTGTCGAATTTATAATATATTAAATTTGAACGATTAGGGTAGAGTACAAAAAATAATAGCTGTTTTGTGATGAGCATTTCTACCTGGTTGCTAGTAAAAATGTTGCCGTCTTTTATAACAGAAGCATGAAATTATGTTTTATTCTCTCTATACCTATCTGCATAAAAATAACGAATATACAAGTATTAGCTATTAATTATTACTGTTTGATATCTCGTTTCATGCTTATTAATCTCTCTTAATGATGGGTCAGACAACAGAAAGCAAATCCGCTTGTATCACAATAGATCCTATTTTGCCGGTTCTATAGGCGTATGTGACAATAAAAATTTACAATAACCATGCAGTTAAAACTTAACTGTAAATGGTTTTTTTGTTACGTTTTACATTTAGCCCTATTGTCAATAGCAGTTCACGAAGTATCAAATGTTCGTATCCGTTCTCGCAATGCATTGGGAATAAGGATTTTTTACTATAATTAAAAGTGCATTACAAGAAAGTGGTGACATTTAATTCTCAAACTAACTAAAACTTTATAACTTTAATTGTGATTTATCTTGGAATGGTCCAAAATTTAACCTTTAAAACCACATGCATTCTGGCGAAATAAAAATTAGCTTTCGCTCAGAATCTCCTGTGCCCTAGTAATGAATTTCAATCAAATTAATAAATTCATAAATTACACTTAATGAATTTCTCTAAAATTAAATTAAGACCTTTAATCTGAAAAGGAATATTATTCTGATACTTTAAAATGTGCCTTATAAAAGAATAATTGCTAAATATAAATTCATTTTTAAATAACGACAAAATGTTTATCTTTTTGTGTGAGTAAGATATGCATATAAATCTATCGTTAGAAGGTTAATGTCTTTCTGGAAAATGCTATTCTATTGTTATATAAATAACTCCTAAATTTCATTTTATTGTATACCTTCTATCTTGTTGATTGTGTAATGATTTATTGCTTGTGAAACTATGGATATTTTATTTGCGCGAGTATATTGTATTACTTATATTGCATCATATATATTGTTTATATGTATTTTTATATTCACTGTGTTAATGTGCTTTTCACTGATTATTATCTATATTTTTTATTGCATTTGTATTGATCTCCGGCTGCTTTGGGGCACTGAGTAAATTTTGATGAACACTATCATAGAAAAATTGTTTTTATCAAAAATATATCATAATGGAAATGCTAAAATAAGCAAAAAGAAATCAATAATACTATAAGTCCCCATCTAAGTAAGCACTTATTTAGTTAAGTGTACCAGCAAGTGGCTGTCTATATAAGTGGCCACTATTAAAAGCAACTACTTCGAGAATTATCGTTAACTGTACGTGATCACAACACATATTTTCATCTTTTAGGATAATATCCTCTTCAACTTTTCTTGCAAGTTCTCCTAAAGTGCTGAATGCAGCCTTATCCCATCACTCCCCTCCTACATTTTCCTCTACTATCCTTTATTTGTAATAGCCAGCTCATCTCTTTCTTCCAAGTAACGGCGATGTCGTAAACAAAAGCATTGTGTGAAAGGATGAAAAAAGGAAGTCATACTCCCCCATTATCTCATGACAGAGAAAAACACTCTCTCTTTTTTTTTCTTCTCCCTCTTTCTTTTATCTACTGGGTGGGTGGACAAAGGAAAGAAGATGTCTGCTCTCTTCGACCGGCTACTGTTACCTATAAATTTATAGAAAAGGCAAGACATGAATGGGCGAAGAAATATTATACATAGAAGCAATGTATCATCGAATTTTGAAATTTATAGTGTCTCTTTCTACATCATTCTTCGGCAAAGTAACTTCTCAAACTTTATAGTTGACGGAAAAATGATGGTGAATCATCAATCATAAGAGACATTTCTTGATTTTTTTCTAGATACAAAATGTCAAATAGTTACTTTAAAAACCAGCTGGAGTTGACTTACCAAAATTTTGTCGCATATTCTCTAATGGAAGTATTATCTTAGAGAGCGCAATGCACGTCATTGACTTACAGTAGATATGGAATATATTAGCCTTTGGCCTTTTTATTGAATAATCTTAGTATTTCTATTGAATTTTAACCTTGACCTTAGCCTTTTATTAAATTCATCGTGCAATCTTTTGGGAGATTTTTGGCGTGTAATCCTTGACTGCGGTTAATAGTATCCGAAAAACGAATTTGTGTTTTGGACATGTTTTCACAACCCATTAAAACAAAAATGTGACTCAGAACTAAATTTGTAGTCAAAAAATCAAATACTGAATTTGACATATATAAATCACTTCATTTTTGAGTTATCAATTTTACATGTTTCTGAAAGTAAAGACCTTCAGACGGTCAACACCTCTTAGAAGTTGGCTCAAAATCAGATATATATCTACACTGTAGATGTAAAATATGTGTTTTGAATTTCATATTTATAGCTCTCCTCGTTTTGTAGTTATTCTTTTAACTTAAATTCGAACAGTCGTCCAGCCAGACTTTCTCCTTATATATTTTGCTCAAAATTTCATAGAAATCTGCAAATTACTTGTAAATATGTATGCTAAATTTCATGCGTCTAGCTTAAGAAGTTTTTGTGCTATATTTGTCACAGACATACAGACATAAGACATACATTTTTCAAACTCAGAGAGGTCTGAAACATGAAGATTCATAAAAATCTCGAGTTCGAATTTTTGTACTCTGTACTTCGTACATGAGAAAGTAAAAATAGCAAATATTGAGAGAGGTAGAAAGGGAGTTGGTTTTAAAAAATATTATATATCTTCTTTGAAATAGAGTCTAAAACTTATTAATTTGCATGATTACGGAAGGAAAACTATAGATGCTGCATGTTTTGAGTGTCAAACGTGTTTTTGTCTTTTTGTCTCTCAACATATACTATAAAACGAGAGAGAGAGAGAAAGAGAAAGAAGTTTGTTTACAGGATATACTTACAAAAAGAAAATTAATATCAAAAAATTCCGTCCATCAGAATGTTCTTTCCGTGTGAAAAGCACGTTGCCATAGGCAACGCTATTTATTCACAGGCGTTGCCATTTCATTCTGTTAAAATTAGTCAATCTTATTTCTCCATAGCATGAATGCCAAATATTAAAGCAAGTATTAACAGAATTACATAAACACTTTTATAATAAACATTTAATCGGTTGTCTGTTAAATAATAATAAGTCAACAAGCTCTTTCGAACATGCAGCCTATATAAAAAAAAAACAATCATGAAATTTACGTTGATTCCCTTAAATTGAGGAAATATAACCAAATTTATAATATCTAGAAATTTATATAATAATGTATAAGAAACTGAGAAAATTTTATAAAATCTTGCAGAGCATCATTGACGACTTACAAAGTAACATGCTTTCATGTTGAATAAAAATTGGCGAAATCGGTACAATATTTGTGATTGCCGTATTTTATTAATGTTTTTATCCATAGAGAATCAGCAACGAAGAAGTATTTTTAAGTTTCTTTCAAAAATGGAGGGTGGTGTGAGGAAATCTGCTATTGAATATATCTAGGAGGTCATACGCTTACATGCAAAATAAAAAAAATGGCAAAATTGGACCAGTGCTTGAGGTCTCATAGCTTGGTACTTTCGTTCAAAAATTATTTTAAATGTAGAAATGTTTACATTCCTTGGACATTGGTTTAAATGTTGATATTCTTTTGGCTACCTGCGTGATGTAAAACCCGCTACTGCATGGAATGAAATCGGCTGAGGCAATCAAGTCAAAAAAGGAAAGACAAATAAGTCATGCATGAAGCTTTATCTTGAAATGATGTTTCGAACTTGATTTTCAAATCCCCTTTTTTACATTCTCCTTCACACCTTTCCAATAAAAGAAATTTAATATTTTATGTCATTTTAAAAGAATAAAAAGTTCTTCAGTTCCTGGAAAAAAAAATTGAATGCGATTGTTTGACTACGAGCTCAAAATCTTTACAATATTGAAGATTTCATTAACTACATTTCAAATCAAGATTATTTCTTTTAAATTTGGACAGAGTTATTCAGCCTGTAATTTGAAAAGAAAACAGTAGTTCGAGCATAATGGAAATATTCACTTTTTTTCTTCTTTAGAAACGGTAAACTATTAGTACGGTGAACACAAACTACTGAAAATGGCACTATCGGAAAGGAGAACTGAAGATAGTGCCTTGTTGTCATTGCCCCAGGCTTCATACAAAAGTAAAATTCCATCGATCAAATAGCCATTTTTCCCCTTCCGATTTTGGAACAACAAACTTTTATCAGCAAGAAACGTTGGATCATTTTAGAAAAAAAATAGAATATTTCTGCAGGTTCTAGAATAGAAAATGTCGGAAAAGGAATACCTTTCACATAAACATAATTTCGATTTAAAATTTCATTCTCAGAAATTGACTATATATCTGATATTAACGAAAATATTGGTACGAATTTTACATACATTTATCTGCATACAATCAATTGTCACTTGGAGAGAGCGGATTCGTTCCCTAAAAAAAGGAAAGATTAAAAATTCGTTGACTTAAAATTCTTATTTTTAATGATGGGAAATGCTGTTTCGTCTTTGTTTCTATGAATGTATAAAATTAAAAAGTTAAAACATGATTAAAATCAACTCAAATATATTATTTGATATACAAATCAACCCAAATTAAAATGTAACTCACATTTTAGTCTTATTACTTCAACGTAAAGTTTTGAGATTTCTGTGCAGTTCTATAAGTGATGTTTGATATAAAATAATTAGTAGATCTGAGTTCTTTTAATTTTTAATTTATTAAAAATTAATCAAATTCTTAAATTTTTTTTACCAAAACTTTAGGATCCTACTATTGCTGGAAAATCATTTTAGCAAAACATAAAAAAAGTTTCAAAAGCTTTCCAGTAAAATCAATCTTTTCCTTAATTTTAAATATTGCTTTTAAAATTAGGTTTAAACAGAGTTGAGTCACAATGATTTTATTTATATTACCATGTTCCATATCTTATTTTTTACAGAAGAATGAGTGTAGTCTTATTGAATAATTTATTCAAAATTATTACCCGACGAAATTATTGAATTTGCAACGAAATTGATCCGACGAAATTATTGCATTTTCTACTGCAAAGACATAAATTTGAGTTGAACGCTGTTTTTTTGCTGCAACTTCCAGCGTCTTCGTTGTTGTTCGTTCTACTTTTCGGAGCTCGAAAACCATTAGCACTTAAGGAAATCTTCCTCCAAGCCTATTGTAGCATATTATCTTGTCTAGTCCGCGTTTAATCCGTCTAGTCCACATCTAGGTGCGGTATTTTAAGTTCTTCATATTAAATTTTATGAAAGAAATATAATTTTTCACACACGTATCATTCAATCAACATTGATTAAGGCAGCCTGAAAGAGAATTATATTGTCAATCAACAATACCTGATATGACTTAAATGAAAAACATCAAGAAAGTCACTGGTTGAAAAATGTTACTGAAATACGGTTAAAAGTGACTTTGCATGTAAAATGGGAGTGAAGTGAGGTACGAAATGAAAGTATATCTTCAATCAGCAGTGACTGACGCGATCCGAACGGAGAGTTCAGTATCAGTCACCAATGACTGATATGATGCTTAATTAGCGGAATATCACATGGTCGAGAACTGAAGAATATACTGATTGAAGAAGCACTGACATGGGATGTTTTGATTGGTGTTTTAACATCAAAAAAGACCTATAAGCTGGGGCATTATACACTGCGACTAAAAATTACAAATCTCATTTCAAAACAGCTTTTGTTACAGAAATTTGATATAACTAAATGAAATGGAGCAATTCTTTTGAATTAAAATGCAAAACAAAGAAACACCTTCTACCTGAAATAAGCCTCATTAAAAATCAGTGGCTTGACTCGATTTTCTGATACTCTTAGACAATATGACATCTTGATTTCTCCATATACGAATCTGCATCTGTTTAATGCATTTAAACTTACTGCTGATGGCAAATGTTCGAAAGTCCCAGTAAATCCGCTAACTAGAATACCCCTACCCACCCCCTGCTTCCCTTAGTTTCCAACTTGCAATGACGCAGTATTCCGCATTTCGTATCTCGTGGAATAAGGGAGTTAAATATGAATTTTGGATGCTTTACATTCGATTGATCGGATCCAAATTTGTATAAAAAAATCTACAATTTTGTAACAAAACGTCAAAACTTTCATTAATCTAAATCTTCACATTCGTATACAAGCGAATATACTAATAGATGATTACTGCTTTCCTGCATTTGACCCAAAATTTAAAAACTATCTACATGTATAACGATAAAGCAAATTCTTGAATTTCATTTATCCTACTCATTTCGGCTACAAAATTTGAAAATATCTACATTTCTAACGATAAAACAAATTGCTGAATTTCCTTTATCCTGCTCATTTCGGTTTGAAAATTTGAAAACTATCTACATTTCTAACGATAAAGCAAATTACTGAATTTCATTCATCATGCTCATTTCGGCTTCAAAATTTAAATACTGTCTACATTTCTAACGATAAAACAAATTACTGAATTTCATTTATCCTGCTCATTTCGGCTTCAAAATTTAAAAACTATCTACATTTCTAATGATAAAGCAAATTACTGAATTTAATTTATCCTGCTCATTTATTTCTGCTTCAAAATTTAAAAACTATCTACATTTCTAACGATTAAGCAAATTCTTGAATTTCATTTATCCTACTCATTTCGGCTCCAAAATTTGAAAACTATCTACATTTCTAACGATAAAGCAAATTATTGAATTTCATTTACCCTGCTCATTTCGGCTTTAAACTATAATACGGACAGACAAAAATGCAGACTATACTTGGTCTTTTCGTCCAAAATTTGATGGAAATCTCCGAATTTTGTATCAGGGCTCACTTCATCCACCACTACGCCCACTATCGACCTGGTGGGCGTAAGAAACAAGACACGTTTCCCGAAACTAATCAGTGGCGTCGTGAGCGGACGACGCTTCATTAATTGCTGCGTCCCGAGAGCATAATGGACAATTAGTGGAATACATGGAAGAGGAGACCTGTTCTGACGCCCCCGTACATGTCAGAAGGATTTCACATCATTCAGGCTAGTGAAACAGCGATTCCTTCTGTGTTAATTTGTTTTCCTTTGGACATTTCTTTTCCTTCGATATTATATAAAATAATCAGAATGGGTTTAAATCCAAACGAAGAGGGAATTGATAAATCTAAAATTTTGGACAGTTAAAATGTCAGATGGCCTTGTTTTGACAAGGATATTCTTTTAAACTCTGAAACGCATTTGAGTATTTTTTTTATTCGTTGCTTATATTATTGTATATAAGCATGCATTTCCTGCTTTTATTTCGTAATTTATTGTTCTCTACTTAATTTCGTTTATTTGAGAGTATTTCGTGTATTACCGTTTATTTTTTGTCATGGGGCATTGAAAATTTTTTTCTTCTTTAATGCAAAATCACATATAAATGACAAAACAAATTCTATTGCCATCTTAATTATAATTACATTTATAACTATAACTGCATCTTGTTAATCTTTACTTATTTGTCTTCTATAAAAAAAATAATTGAATGTGTTTTCTATATAATCTGATAGGATTTTCATCCAATTTCTGTGCATGATTGTTATCAAAGATTTGGACCCTGGGTTTTATATTCTTAAGGATCGTCAATCAATTTGATATTCGTTATTAATACAATAATAAATATCAAATGTTGACTTATCTGTTCTGAAATCTGTATACCTCGTTTTCCTAATGTTTGAAACTTATCTTTAAGATAATAAAGTTAATGCCTCTCTAGAATAAAACACAGATAATATATAAGACACAGTATTGTAACAATCTCATTATATTGGGTTGGCAACTAAGTAATTGCGGATTTTTTTTAGAAAATCAAAGACAATTTTTTCATGGAACTAAATTACTTTATTCTGTAATGTATTGAACATTTAGATCAATGACCTTTTGCAATCTTTCAGGCAGCATCATAATCCCACGTTCATAAAACTTCTGATTTTAATTAGCAAAACTGAATCAGGTACGATTTGACATCATCATCATTATTGAAATTTTTACCATTCAAGGAGTTTTGTAAAGATCGAAACAAAAAATAATCAGATGGTCAGATCAGATGGACTATATGGTGGATGTGGCAAAACATCCCAACCAAGCTCCAATAATTTTTGCTGAGTGACCAAAGATGTGTGTGGCCTTGCATTGTCATGATGGAATACAACACCTTTTCGATTTGTCAATTCGGGCCGCTTTTCCTCAACTTCATTGTTTAATTTCGTTAGTTGTTCAATGTAGACATCAGAATTGATCGTTCGGTTGGGTGGTAAGAGTTCAAAGTAGACAATTCCTTTGTAATCCCACCTACTCCACGATCTTTTACGCTGGATATTGTTGTAAACAACCCATTTTTCATCGCCAGTTATCAGTCGTTTTAAAAATGGATCATTTTCATTACGTTTCTTTAGCAAATCGCAGCTGTTAATGCGTTGCGTTAAATGCGTTTCTTTCAGTTCGTGAGGAACCCATGTATCGAGTTTTTGAACACGGCCAAGTTGTTTTAAGTGATTTTCAATGCATGTATGTGATACATGAAGCTTCTCTGCAATCTCACGTGTTGTACTGTGACGATCCGAATCGATCATTGCTTTGATTAGGTCTTCATCAACTTCAACTGGACGACCAGAGCGTTTTTCATCTTTGAGTGAAAAATCACCAGAACGAAATTTGGCAAACCAATTTTGACACTGCCGTTCTTTCAAGGCTTCGTCACCATAAACAGCACATAACCTTTTATGAGCTTGCGATGCGTTTTTCCCTTTGCGGAAATAAAAAAGCAAAATATGACGAAAATGTTCCTTTTGATTTTCCATTTTTCAACGAACGCCAAACGAAAACTACGCAACCGATCAAAAAACTTTTTTTACTGATTGACAGCTGAATTGCCAACTATCAAATAACAAAATGTGTTTTACATTTGTACTACATCTGCAAACCTAAAAATTCAACTGAAGCCATTTATGAGTGAAATCCGCAATTACTTAGTTGCCAACCCAATATTAATTCAACAAAACCTAACACAGCAATACCATTATAGATAAGGCAAATTATAATTCGATTTCTAGACGATTATATCATAATGAATCCATTACAGTAGATGTTTAACTGATTCCGAAAGAGGATTTTGTCATTTGAGAAGATGGCGTATCTAGCAGATTAAGGATGGGAAAAAATTTCAGTATATCATCTGGAAACTAAAAACTTGAAAAAAATTTAATATGAATAAACTAATTTTCTAATTCAATGATAGATAAGACTTATAGTCTGTTTTTTTTTAATCTAGTGATTGCTCATAAAATTAACTACTAATGAATATATACTTTTGAAAAGTTTTATGGAGGCCCTCGTTTGTTCACTTTTCTTGAAAGGAAATAAGATGAGAGAAGTGAAATTTTAAAATGTTATAGAACTATGTCTCTTAAGATCTATGCAATGAAAGTATGTTCTAGCACAGCATCTCTATTTGTATTAGGTAGTAGTTCATGATTGTAAGATTTCCACCCGTTATTTGAAACCAAATCGTCAACTCTTAATGTTTATTAATTGCCAAAAATTTTTAAAAAATACAATCGTATAAAAGGATACATTTTTTAATACAGCATAAAATAACTTTTCCCTCTTGTAATCTCTGCAGCTAAAACGAATGATCAGAATTAAACCAAATTTCTTCTAAACATCATGAAAAACACAGAATATTGTTTGAATTTTGTAACGTTGCTTCTCTGCACAGTAAGTCATTTAATAAGGGAGACAGCTCTACAGACATCTCTAATGGTGGCTGAATTAATACCGAATCGATGATCCCCAAAATTGGTTAATATTTGGCAATTTGGCGACAGTCTGGTAATTTTCATGATAAAGTCGAAAGTTCCAGAAACTATAAAAAACTTGGCGATCAATCAAATCAAGAAGCGATATATTTCTAAAATATTCGAGACCCTTTCACGGAAACTATAAAAAGTAGAGAGACAGAGCCTAGTCAGTCAAATATTAAGTCAGCGAAAATAGCAGACAAATTGAAAAAGTGACTAATCACGCAAATTCTCTCTACATGGATTTTGTTTTGAGCATTTTGTGCTGCTCCGGTTATTTGCTACAAATTTGCAGCTATTTACTGCAAGTGTTATTCTTGTATATCTTTCATCTCTGTTTGGCTTCTATGAATTCTTGTTTTTGTGGCGAATGCAACTCAGTCTCAAATTGGATTCTTAACAGAACAACTCATGCACGGATTTTGGAAAATTTCCATAATAATAATGAATTCTTTTTAAAAAGCACCAGAAGGCACCAATGCAACATCTCGTACATTGCAAAGTTAAAATACTGAAAATAATGCAAATGGGACGAATACTTTAATGTTGAATAATAAAAGATTAATTTCTATGAATTTCATATTTTGTGTCTCTTCTGCATTTTTTGTTCATCGAGCACAAATGAAACGTTGCATAAGTCTTTTTTCATAGTTTCATTACAATTATTGGCATGTTTTTCTGTTCAGGCAACTGTAAACTCGACCATGTACTGTTTGAAAGTAAACCAATAAATCTCTTTCTACTTTTGTATGATTATATTCACTAACACTTGGATGCTTATCAAAATAATAAGACCAAGTTTAGTTCCCCTTCATTACTATGTTATTATTATTATTATTGATATTTAATACATTCACATGTATTCCAAAATATGTGTATGAAAGATGTTTCATTCCATTTAGTTGCAGTCGCCTTAAAATAGAGAAAGTTATTTTACGACCACATTGTCGGAAATTAAAGAAGCATTTAGAAAATTTAAAAAAAAAATTAGAAAGCAAAAGAAAATTAACAAAGCATTTGTAAAAATGATTTCTTCGTGCAATTCGCCGCTTAATAAATAATGCCATAATCTCGATTGTAAAAGTTATGCAAGAGCAATTACATTTTTTGCAATTAATAACGAATATTGATGAATTTTTCTCACATCTGTTAAAAAATGAGGTTCGGTGTCGAAACCAGTTTAGTTTAGTTATATTAACGTCCCGTTTTAGGGCAACACTAAGGCTATTTTAGGACTGACCTCGTAATTTTGAATCACGGTCAGATGACGAGGCCAGCACCTGAGCTGGCACCCCCTCTTCAAACTTCCACACCACACCAAAGCGAGGGCATTCGGCCAAGACAGATTTGGAGTGCACCAGACCCGCTTACACGATGGTCCCTCGGTAAAATAGGGTCTTGAATTTGAAACCCTCCGGTTCTGAAGCCGTAGCCTTACTACCAGGCTATCGTGGTCCTAGTGCCAAAACCAAATGATAGGAATAATAAAAATGGTTTGTTGTTGGCTGAAAAAATTCAATTTTGAATTTCTCTTATGAAACTTCGGAAACTGTTGCAGGCAGTGTTACGTGATAAAAAAAAAAGTTATTTATTTCAAAAATAATGAAAGAAATTTCCCAGATCATGATTTTGTACCAACTTTGAACAATAATGGATATTATATTCTTTGCGTTTTCTTCTTTAACCGCATAAAAAATATCGTTTTCGTAAACAAAACCAACGACTGGAAAAAAAATGGAAGCGGAAATAATTTATCCACCAAATGCTTTACTTGTTGGTTTATTTGTCTTTCCTGTTAACTGAACAAAGTATCTAAACTTCAAGGACATCTCGAAATATCTTATAACGAGAAAAGAATGTCTATTTTCTTTTCCATGTGCCCATCTGGTTCTTCCTGAGGAAAAAATATTGATCCTTAGGAGAATTGCTTTTTGCAATTTCGTTTTATTTCGCTTTATGTTTCGACAAATGAAGATAAACGAGCAGGAAATACAATTCGTCCGCTGACGTTGATGTTGCTGAGCAAGATCTTTAAATGCTCATTACACCAAACAGAAAACAATAAATGAGTGAATTTATGGAAGAGGCAAAAGGATTCTGTATTCAGAGGGTATCAGTACTTGCTTGTATTATATTTTGTTAATAAAAAATGCATTGTTGGAAACATTGTTATTTTATATATTTTCAAACAAAAACACTGGATTTATTTTTATAAAAAAAAACTGAAGGAAATTAATAATTTCTTGTACGATGTATTGTATTGTATAATGTACATTGTATAAGACAAGCAAATATAATCCATTGTAGAGTCAATTTTTGTGAAGTAGCGCATAAATAAATCATCTGATTGCATGTTGGTTTATGCTATACCTCTGTGTCTTGTTCTATTTACTTTCCACAAAACGAACTTGTAAATCGGCATGCTTTGAGTATACCATATGAAATATTAATCAGACCATAGGAATAAATCAAGTATTGAATTGGTAATATTTAATGTTATTCAAGAACCATACTAAAAAATTTATCCCCGAGTGTTGACATATGATGTAAAACATGCAGTTATACTTTGTTGTAGACATATAAGTAAATACCGAATGTTGAATAGACATTACTTTGATTGCCGATATAATCCTTGCAATTTGAAGTAATCATAGAAAATCATATTGTGAAAAACAGCGGTTAGAGAAAGCATATAGATAACCAGCGAGAACATTCTGGTACATTTACCAAAGAAGTGTGGAAAATGTCCCATTTCCTCAGCATAAAACTGCAGACTTTTGGTAAGCTGCTGAATATCTGGCATGGCATCTGTGAATGATAGTGACGTAATATAGAACTCTGGAATGAATCCAACATTTTTACCTGAATCAATCGAAAGAATACGTATTTAGGACATCTTTTTACAGGCCGAATGACACCAACATTCAGCACGAAATTCCACTTCTAGTCGTAAGCCAACATATCGAAGTTCATTGGTTTAAATTATTTCGCTAATGTGTTATTGCGTTTATATGCATCCGAAAATACAGACCGACAGACTGTAAACCATTTGACAGATTCAGCTCAAAATTTGAAAAGTATACATATTTTAGATGCTAAATATGTGCACCAAATATTATTAACCTAACTCTTTGTGTATTGTAGTTATTGAGTACATTTGTAGTTAAACTGCCTGACAGACAGACTTTCTCAGAATGGATTTTGTTCAAAATTAGATTTTAAAAAACTGTAAATTTGGCCTTTCAAATGTCCTCCATCTAACTTAACGTATTTTAACGTATCTAACTTAATGTATCACAGATAAAAATAATGCTAAAAATGTATTTATCGGATTCAAGAAGCTATTAAACGTATTAATTCGACAAAATCTCCAGTTCGAAATTTTTGATGATTACAGTACTGCCACTATACATCTTATACGAATTATAGATGAAGTTTTTTATACTCAAAACTCATAGTGTTTGCATTTCATTCATTGCATTTGCCACTGGAAATGATTGACACAATCATATAGAAATTGCACTTGCTTTTGCACATTCGCATTAAATTTATGTATTTGTTTTTAATTGTATTGAAGATATCAAAAACCATTTTACTCTGCTAGATGGTTAAGAGATTTGACTCGGAACATTTTATATTTACCATACGATCATAAGTTCACTACTATTGATTTTCACTCATATTTGTAAAGTGGTAACGTCACCGCATTTCTTATTTTTTGATACGAATTTTTGTGATTGTCTTTTAGACCCGAAATGTGAAACTATTATGCACATATATTACCAGATGCGGTTAAATTTTAGATAGATCTGTTTATGTTTTCAGTAAAAATTCTTATGTGCATCAAACAGTTTATTCGTTTGACATACCTTCCAATATTGAAATCGAAAACTGCGCTCCAATTGCAAACAACTCTGATTATTGCAATGAGCACTCATACATTAACCAGAGAAATCTAAGGAATCTCACAGATTCCGTGGATAATGATAGAATGCTCTTATAGAGGGTGAGGCAGAAACACCCGGAAAAATAATTTTTAATCTAACTTGATTAAAAATAAATAAATTAACAAAATATAACAAAAAATAATAAGAGTAGACGACTTTTACTAATATATTTAATTGGTTTCAAAGTGACTACTTTTGCAGTTATGCTTAGGCTCAAACGCTTATTGAAATTTTCAACAATGGACTGCAAGTCTTCTACTTTTAATATATCCAATTCCCAACGAAGCTATTGCCTTTGAAAGTTCAAACTTTTGAATGGTTTAATGAAAGCCATAAAGTTCAAAATGGATCATGCAATGTAATCATGGGATTGATATTTGGCGAATATTGTGTCCACTTTCCAGATGATTTCACTTCTGGAAAATGCGTCTTGTACCACTCTTCTGTCTTTTTAGTCTTGTGAGCTGGTGCGGTGTCTTGTGGAAACACCCAATTTAAATTGCAGAAATGCGTTTTGGCCCACGAAAATACAACAGCTTCAAGAATGTCCCACTGGTACACTTTTTGATTTATTTTAACGGTCTCGTCCACAAAAACCAGAGAATTTTTGCCACTTGCACAAATTCCGCCCAAACAATGACCGACTTTGGATTTTTGCGATGTTCAACAATTGCTGAAGTCCTTGGAGCGTCTACAGACTAAACCATATAGTTCCAGGAGTTAGCTTTTGGGCTGTAATGAGCTTCTCATTAGTGAAAAGGAATATCTTTCAGTATTAATAGTATCTAATGTAATGTTAATAAATAGATTAAAAAGTGATTAGATACAAAGAAATACAAAGATAAAAATCCGCATATAACTTGATGACATTTCTAAGAAAGTTTCTTCATTTCCTATAATAAATTTAATTCTGATATCGCATCCTCATTTCTAATCTATACTCTTCCTTTCGTTTACCTTCTCCAAGGTTAAATACGTTTCTGTCTTGGAACTTAATGCATAAATAAACGATCTCCCCTCCCCATCCGAATGATCGATGCGCCAAAGGTGCAATAATTGGGTCCTGCAGGAAAAATAATCGTCTTTCGTTTTTCTTCAACCGACTGGGTTAAAGACTGAGATGTCACAGAAATCCCATTAGCGCTGCTTTTAATTTCATCTGCGTTGCTCTCTGACAGGTCGTGTCTCTGTGCAGCATCAATTCTTCTGGCAGGGAGAGATTCTCTTTTCCTGCTGGATAAACGATAACGCAAATATTCGAAAGGATTTCAAAACCTTATTTATAAATTTAAACGAGCAATTCTTGTATGAATATAAATTTACTTCGTGTATCTCGGAAAGGATCTAACGATTTGGATCACATTTTATATTTAGATAGGGTTTTGCTTTTTTATTTATTTATATAGGTTTCTTTCCTGAAAAAAACTTGATTTTACATATACAATTTTTTTAATAAGTAACTATTAGAATAAATACATTCAACTTCCGCCTTGAAGTTTATGCAGTGTAGTGGAGTGGTAACAACATGAACGACGCGTTTGTTCTGTTTTAGTTTAGTTTAGTTATATTAACGTCCCGTTGTAAAGCAACACTAGGGCTAATTTGGGATGGACCTCGTAATTTTGAAACGCGCTCAGATGACGAGAACGACACCTAAGCTGGCACCCCCCTCTCCACACCACACCAACAGGAGGACGTTTAGCATGACGGATTTAACGTGCAACAGACCCCCTTACACGACGGTTCTTTGGTGGAATCGGGTCTCGAACCTGAAACCCTATGGCTCACAAGTGGAGATCTTATCAGCAGGCCACCGCGGCCCCTTGTTCAGTTTTCGAATCTCGCTATATGCTTAAATTTTTACTTATGTATTTATATTTAATGCTTTTGCGTTTTAAGTTTATCTACATAGGTGCCTTTCCTGAAGAAAAAAGAGATTTTACACATTTTTTTTATATTAATATATAATTTTTATAACTAACTGTTAGAGACTTATTCTATCTGCTCTCATGCTAGCGATGTCATATAGTGGCATTTCAAATATTTTGTGGTATTTGCATTGTGTTAAGATTCACCGATTTCACTATTGTGAAACTGAGCGTAAATTCAAAAACATAAGTAATGATAGATAAACTGTAAAGTGAATACTCTAATGTAGCAGATTGTTTCGAATAACATGTTAAATTAAGAGTATTCATTATTTTTTTTATTTAAATGGCTAGTTCATATGTAGGTAAGTTTGAAAAATATTCACATGTGATCAGTATGTGATTCGCATCTAAAAAATACGATTTTACAAACAAACAAACAAAACCAAAAAAGCTATCAAACCAAGTTTGCTCTCCCAGGTACTTACAAAATTAAAGAGCAAACTTTAGCATGCTTATTCATTTAAATTAAATTCATTAATTTAATAAAGAGAAAGACATTTTTGCTGTATACAAAATATATCATCAGTATGCAGAAAAGAAACTCATCAGGCTGTAAGAAAAAAGAAAATAAGGTAATATTTTCTTACCATTTTATAATGTCATATCTGAGGCAGGAAAAAATTTAATATCAATATACATGGCAATATATTGTATAGTGATGATACATTGATAAGAGCAATCTTTTTCCTGTTGTAAAAGTGGTATTTTGAAACAACAAGGACACATGACCTCGATGATTTTTCTCATAAGATTCAGTTTCTGTTAGTTTTAGGTATATTCCGTGGATATTTCTACATTACGTAATAATGATATTAACTTGAAATAAGCCTATATATTTACTTTTCAAAGTGTAACAATCTTCCTTAAATCTATGGCAGATCTCTCTCAAATCTATGTCATTCTATACAGAGATCTATAGCAATTAGAGGTAATACGGATCTCGAAAGCTTCAATTAATAATGAATTTAAACGATAAAGCCAAAGAGAGCAGATGACCGACTAATTTTTTTTGTTTATTTTAACGATCTGATGGGACTTTGGGACATTTAAGATATTTACTAAACTTGCGCATTTCTCAATATGTAGCATTTACTTACGTCCGTGACTATCTTGGTCATGTGTTCTGACGTTCCGCTTTCTACTAGAACAGTTGCTCATGTTTCGGTAACAATAAAGTTAAGTATGTAAATTTATCAAGATGCTAATATGTAATATGTATAGCAGGAATGATCGCCCCAAAACTTTCTTGCATGATCTCCTATAAAATTTTGTCTCTCTCTTCTCGGATAAAATTGTAGATCACGGATAAGGCTGCAAATGCTTTGCATAGCACTGGCGAATAAGAGTTACGAAATATAGATATTTGGTATGAAAATAGCATTTTTAACTAAATCTATCGTGTCAATAATGCATTTTGAAATCCTTTTTTCAGACCGATGATGACAAAAATGTGACCATATATCGAATTTCATTGATTTAAATCATTGTTTGATATCGAATTTCATTGATATGAGGTTGTTTTTTTTTTTTTTTTTTTTTTTTTTTTTGCATGCATTTGCGTGCATGTAACACAATGCATTACGAATACAGACCGACAGACAGTCAACTCTCTGACAGATTTGATTCAAAATATGATAAGAATTTATATTTTATATGCTAAATCTGCGTACAAAATTTTACTGATCCATCTTTTTAAGATATCAAGTATACTTGCATAATTGTAAAAATAAATTCACAAAACTACCAAATATCAAAAAAATTATAAACTTTTAAGTTGGTATCATTAAAAAATAATTCTTTTAATTTTGTAGAAACATGTAGAAATTGAATTTTGTGTAACAATATTTTGAAGAGGCCAAATTAGTGCCTCATTTTTTAATTGAAGTTCTGATTATAATTTTAATTTAAAAAATCACTTCAACGTTTATATTTTCACACTTTGAATTACCTAAATGTGGAAACTTTAGGTTATTTAGTTCTTTCCTGTAGAGCACTAAAGCAAGTACATATTTTTTTTTCATTATTCTAGTAAAAACAGTAATAGCCATGTGCAGAGTGCTTTTTCTATTTGGTTCAAAAGAATTTTAATACTCTGATATTGAATGAATGTGTTTAATACATTTTCAAATAAAATCATTATTTCAACTTTTTAATACAATGCATAATAGTAATAATAAATAAAAAATAAACGAAATCAAAGTAGGTAATTGCCAAAAAATATTTTACTTTTTAGTAAAGTAATAACAATGTGCTTTCAAAAAACATTATTTTATTATTTTTTATATTTTTATTGGATAATATTTCACACTTATTATTTCCTTTAAAAAGTTTTGTTTCTTTTTTCTGTTAGTTCAGTAATGCATCCTCTTTATACCACCATCGAAAAAGTAATATGTATTGTATTAGAGATGAAAGTAAATCTTTGAAAAGTTTTGACCTCCTAAATTCTTTAGAAAAGAATTTTATGAAATTCTTTCACAAAGAGATCGCAAATAAGGAAATATTTTTCAAATCAATTGCAAAAAATATTGTAAGCTGTTTTCCAATTTCAACGAAATCGAGCAATCAATCGTTTTAACATCAAACTTTCTATCAAGCACAACGAAAACATTTGACGAAATTTCTCTTTTTGCCTTAAGAAAAATATCAGGAGAGAGAATACAAAATGGTCGAAATGGAATTTTTAAAGCAAGACAGGACTTCAGAGTAAAAGAGGTGCACCCCGATAGCGCTAAGAATAAAATTCTATCGACTGGCGTTCAGGTATTTTCTCCTCCCCACTTTGTCAAACCTTTAGAAAAGCAAACTTTTATCAGCACGATGAATCACTTCAGAGAAAAAAAATATCTCCGCGGAATGTGAAAAAAAAAGGTGGGAATGGTTAAAGAATACTTTTAAAGTAAAGGTAATTATTTCATAGTTATCATGAAAAATCTTACATTTCCTTAAATATTTCTACGAATATTATACATTTTCATTTGGGCACACATAACTGTCATTTATGTAGAAAAGATATATGTTTTTTTGCATATGATCTATGCTATGAAAAAGACGAAGAATTAAAATTTTCTGATCTGAGCTTTATAGAAGTGTAAAGATATATGTCTGGTAAAGGTTTAAGCTATACATAACCTTATATATTGTATCTATGGATACATCAGTAATAGTAGGTGTCTTACTTGCATAACATTTAGTTACCTTTTCAGAACTTAATTGATACCTATCTTTTGATTCAAATAGTTAATAAATTAAGGTTCTAAACAAGCTATTCCACTATCCCATTATTTCTTATATACATTCAACTTAGCAGTTTACCTAGGAAAAGCAATTTTATTGTTTTGAAGATAATTTGCATTCGCTTTTATATGATAATAAAAATACTGATGATGAAAATAAATTTATATAATAATAAATAAGTTATAAAAAATACGGGTATGATATAATTATCATATTACTTTTTTGAATAAATAAAAGTAATTAGAAGTCATTTCACATAAGAGCCATGAACTTAGCCTAATGAACTCATTAATGAAAAAGAGACTAATACCAGCAGAAGTGATCTCCAAACACTTCCCTTTATATTATCTAATAAATTTCATTTGTGTTTTATTATTCATATGCTTTTAGCGAACAATAAAAAAAAGAACTTATTAGCATTCAATCTTTGACGGTTATTCTCAGAGATGTGTGGTGTAGAGATTACATACCAAGAGACAGAATCTGGAATGTATATTTTGGATGCACTTTGCCGACCTATTAAAACCAAAATTTGACTCTAAGCTGCAATTATAGTAACAAAATCACACAATAAATTCCATTTCTATAAGTCAATTCATATTTGAATTATCGCTTTCTCTTATCCACAAAAATACATATTCTCATCTCCTTGTTGGATTTTGTTTCAAATTTGATACAGATATACATTTATATATATAATTTTATATATAAATTTATATATATAATTTAATTTATCTAACATTTAACATTTTATGGTTATCGTATAGAGTTTTAATCCAACAGCAAGACAAACAATCTTCCTTTAAGGATTTCTTTCGAAATTTGACCGAAGTCTACGAATTCAGTGTAAAGCACATCTACCAAAGTTCATTTAACTCAAAAACTTTTTTAGTTATTTTGTACACAGACATAGTTATAAAAATGTGTTTTTCAGATTTAAAAAAGTCTGAAATTTAAAAATACGTCAAAATTGTTTTTTAAAGTTATTGCGTCCATATGCTATCGTGAAAATAGACTGACAGATCATCAACCTCTCAATAGATTTTCTTCCAGATTGAATATATATCTATGCTTTAGATGCAAAATTTGTGAACCAAATTTTGTCCATCTAGCTCTTTCCTCAACAGGACAAACAGATTTCCTCTGAAAGTAGCATCTAGAACAAATGATATAACTCAATGTTCTAATGGAGTTATCGCCAATATTCGTGTAAGTTCCATATAGCAGCCATTACAATATCTATAAAACTATCTTCCTTACCAAAAGACTTGCTTCAATGGGAAGCACATTACTACAAATTCGCAGCAATATACAAGTGATGAATGTTTTTGAAGTGAAAGACTGATCTTTTGGAAAATATAAAATTTATATTGATATTCTTTTAAATATTAATAGGCAAGTATTAAAAATGGATTCGGTGTATATATATATATATATATATATATATATATATATATATATATATATATATATATATATATATAATTTTAAAACTTAAAACCTTATTAATCATATTTTCATATTTAGTAAAATATTCCTGATATACCAACGTTTATATCAGAATTAATAACACTTTCTTGGAAATAAAACCGAACAACTTAAAGTTCTGAATTCCATTATTTTAAGCCAATCAGTAGCCATTCGAGCACTTACTATCTATTGATTAGCTGAGATACTTTAAAACATTAACTGAAAAAAATGTCTAAAGTCATTTAACGTAAGGACATTAAAATCTTAATAAATTGTCACTCTTTGTCGTAGAAGAATGAAACTTCTTATTTAAAATATAACAGTTTCAGGAATGTTTTATTAAATAGGACTAATAAAATCTGAAGTTAATATAAAAATTTCAATTACTTGTTTTTTTTTTCACCAATACATTTTTTTCTTGATCTCAATCAATATAAAATGCAACTCTTTGTCGTTAGAGCATTGTCCTATTGAAAGCATATAACCAACTGAAATTAATTCTGCTAATATTAGAATGGATACTTTATATTCTCATTTTCAGTATTCTTTAACTCAAAATTTATAAGAGGTAATTCTCCTTTCGTTACTTCAGTGTCTTCCTCATCAAGTGTTTCGGAAAGAAAAAACAGATAGACGAAAGTGATAAAAAGTAATACAATAAACCCCTTCATGCTCAGCCAGACCATACAAACAAAAGAGATAAAACTTCATCTTTCAGTTCGAAAACCGCCCCTTTTTCTCCACGATTACACAGAAGTGACGATCGGAAACAGAAACAACAAAAGGATAGCGATTTCATCAGATTCGATTGAGACTAGGCTTTCAGTGAAAGAGAAGTGGAGGAAGATACCCCATTCCGAAATGATCTGTGTGATAAGAACCCAAATATTCGATAACAGATTATTGGAGTAAATAAAAGAGAGTTACTTAGAACTTCACAATCACATTTAAAAGTCACATATTGAACAGATATTACAGGATGAAGATTTTTCTATTTAATGTCCAGATGTGAGAGATCTGGTGAAAATGTTAAGATCTGTTCAAAGCTATCTACAATAATGCCGTCAGAAATGCTTATTAATAAATTCCTAGCTGTGATAAGGCAACGAATTTTGTTAACTCCCTGCTCTTGAAGACAACGTAAAATTATTCAATGATTTCAGTGTCTTTTTTTATTAATTTGAGAACTAACAAATATAACAATATGAGAATATCACCCAAAGAGAATTTATTTATATCTTCTTTTAACTGCATAGGTAGTTTTTATGGTCATTAAAACCAAATGGATAAAAATAATGCATCATTCAGAATCGTATTTGAGAAAAGAGACACAGGTGAAAGATGCAACTGTTTGTTTGTTGTCGAAAGAAGAATGATCAATACCTTACCACAATGCTCTAATGGTGAAGTTTTGACTTTCTAGCGCGATAGTTTCAAGCTTGAAATCCAATTACCCCTAAAAAATGACGTATTCTAATGCCAAACGCCGTTCCATCGATATAATGCTGAAATTTAGAGATGATGGCCCCAGATGAGATGCAATCGTATTTCAGAATTACGAAGACCATCACAAAATCATCATATAGTAGCTTCAAAAGGGTACACCAATACAGCAAAACAAACTAAACTCTTTCCCTTTCAAAAATAATTCATTTCGTCGAGTTTAAGAAATATTACGAAGGCAGAACATCAATCAATTATATAACTTTAAACGCATATATCTATATAAATATTCTTGTATATCTATATAAATACATTTCAAGTATCTCGGAAACGGCTCTAATGATTTGGATCTAGTTTTACTTTTAGATAAGGTTTTGTTTTTATCTATATAAATGTCTTTCCTTAGAAACGCTATGTTACACAGAAAAATAAAATATTTTTTAAACTAACTATTAGAATAAGTATATTCAACTTCCGCTTAGAAGTGTGAAGTTCTTAAAGCAGCATGAAGGACGCGTGTGTTACTAGTCCTCGATTAAGACGCGCTTTTGCTTTATTTTTTACTTGTGTATATATATATTTTTTTTGTTTTTTAACTTCATTTATATGGATGTATTTCCTGAAAAAACAAGATTTTACACACACAAAAATTTTAACTAACAATTAGAGCCCTTTTGTATCTACTCTCATGCTGTCAATATCATATAGCGCCATCTGGGACCCGATTTCACCATGGTCCAACAAAAACTGAGTGTAAGTTCAAAAAATATAAGCAATGATGTATAAATTGCAAAATGAATATTGTAATATAGCAAATTGTTTCGAATAACATGTTAAATTAAATGCATTCATGATTTTTTTGTTTCAATGACAAGTTTATATGTCGGAAAGATTGGAAAATATTCATTTGTAATCGAACTTCACAATATTATATATATATATATATATATATATATATATATATATATATATATATATATATATATATATATATATATATATATATATATATATATATATATATATATATATATATATATATATATATATACATGTATAATGTCATATAAATCAATCAGTGAACAATACATTTATATAAATTCCATATAAACATATAAGCATGCCAAGGAGTTAATAAGCAAATGTATAAGAAATGAGAGTTTTTTCCCTTATTCATTACAATGCCTTGATATATTTAATTTGAAAGGATTTTTGTGTGCGTGTGCGTGATTTTAACTAGTTCCTAACTAAAAATCCAATAATAGCTGTGGGAAACCTTCTTTTTAAATATATATACTATCAATGAAATAAGTACTTGCCAAATATGGTAGTTATAGATCCAATAACCAAGCTTAAAGAATGTTTTGTATGTTATTTTCAGAATGAGTTTTTCATTATGCATTTTATAGATAGCATGCCAGCCTTTAAGCAATATCATCTGAAAGCAGCTTTCGTTCTTTCTTTCTGACTATTTTAAGATGTTTTCTTTCCTTAAATTTTTCTCAGAAATCATGCTAAATAATAACTAAGATTTATTTTATCTACATTGATATAATGACATTAATTATTTTTTTTTATTTTTTCATTTTCATATATCATATCTGTTATAAATGTAAATCATACAATTCAAAATTATTTGTAAATAAAAAAACGCAAAAAAAACCCATTTTGATAAGAAATAGAGATATTTCCCCTTTTAACTTCTTCGCATGTCATTACATAATATTTATAACAGAAGATAATAAATATTACGCATATATCTTAAGTAATCAAATATTTTCTAATGACATCAATAAAATTTTAAAAATTATATCAAAAAGGAATTTACTACTTATGTGATGTCACTGGTGATTTCAAGTGATCCTCTTTATGTTACCAGAATTTTTTTTTTTAAAAATCATTCAATCGTTGACCTTCATTGATTTGATGATACGATATCAGTTCCATCAACCCTGCTTCAATGCTACATCGGTTGATTCGCACATTCGTAAACGACCCACTTATACCAATCTTAATTTAGCGCATCTAACTCAAATTCTAGGGCCGTCTTCGGATAGTTCTGCTTTATTATCTCATCATCCCAGTCATTCAATTAACTCCAATGGCACGAATACTTAATCGTTAAATCTTAACTCAACATCTGCCATGTTTCAAGATACTGTGAGCTACAATTTGCTATCTCCTAAGCACAACCAACGATCCATAACAGCAGCTTTAAATGGAACTAAGTGACAGTCACAAATATCTCTCATAAATCCTGCATGCTCCAAACTCTACAGCAAGTGGAGGTTAAAATGGAATTGCTCAGCTTAAACGTTTGTAGCTTTGTTACATTTATTGAGATAAAAGTCGGCACCTGGATTTCCAATAAGATATCAAATGGTCATAACTCTTTTAAACTGGCAAATATTAAAATTTCTAATGCATCTCTTCTTTTCTTCAAGCAAATACTGTATATATATGTTGCAGTGAAAGACTAAAAATAAAGGACGTAATTATTATTTGGTGAATGTCGATACATACAAAATAGGTCGCTGAAAGGCTGATTGTAGTCTAATACATCCAAACCAGCTCCAGTATATGTCGACAAGCACATAGAAGTTCTGATAAGAAGTGAAATAAGAAGTCGAGAAGATACGGCTATATATTGCTGCTATAGAATCTAATAGCAGATAAAATCGAATAAAATTGAAGATAGAGAGAAATCGATTGAAACAAAATCATGAATGTGTTAATAATTTTGATATTTTTTTTTCATTTACATCAGAAGATCAAGAAAGAAATTTAAAATGATAATTTAAGAGGGTGTAACTAAGAATTATATTACAGATCCTCTTTACACGATCAATAGGTTCGACGAGAATATATTGGTTGTGTTTCATTTCAACTGAATATCTTATTTGTAACTTGATGTTCCCAATAACATCCACAAATAAGTATTAGCATTCATTTGTTGCCAAGATTTCTCTATTTATAGAAAGTTTACAAAAAAATTTTTGGTTTAGAAAAAGCAATCATTATTCTTGTTGCTACATTATCTAAGAGCTTAACGATCATTTAATATTGTAATACAAATCGACTTAAAAGAAATATTCAAATGATTTTATGAACCTCCCCCTTTAAATACTTCCAAGATAGGAACATTTCAGAAAGTCAATGAATATATGTATGAGTCAACTTGGATTAAAATGGGAAAGAAATTTGAGACACTACCTGCATGATTTGTAAAGAAAAGAGTTAATGTTATCCAAAGAAATGAAAAAGGGAAAATGGCAAAATCATTTTGTGATGCCATTTTGGAAAAACAGTGGCTATCAATCCCCCCATCCTCTCTTGGATATTCTCGCATTCTTAGACTATATAACTTCTCATTTTGCTTTCCCATATACGTGGTATAGAGAAAATATAGTAATCGTCAAAAAACTTCGAACTCGAGATTTTGACAAATTTCCTCATTTCAGACCTCCCTGAAAATTTCCGTCTCTCTGTCTGTGGCAAAGATAACTCAAAAACTATTTGAGCTGCAAATTTGAAATTTGATATATCGTGCTTACACCGAATTTGTAGATTTATATCAAATTTTGTGTAAAATCTGTTCAAAAGAGGTCCATCGAATAAAAGTTAACACTATAACTACAAAATGAAGAGAGCAAGATTGATGAAAGTCCACACACAGAATTAAAATTTATAGTCTAGACACCTACAAAAGTTTTAGCCAAATCCAAAAACAGGTTCACTATCAATCGGTCTGTACTTTCGGAAATAAGTAAACACGATATTTCAAAAACAGAATGACTTGAATATATTAAATTTAGCCTGATAATTTGTGACGACAAGTGTAGTTTTGTATCAAATTTTTCTTTCAATCGGTTGAGAAAAGCGTGTTTAAAACACAAATTCGATTTTAGGCGCTATTAATCACAAGCCAGGGATTACTCGGCAAGGGTGACATTCTAAATTAAATAAAAATGCTAAATTCACTCTAAGAGTTAATATTTCGTAATTATTGTATGCTAATTATATATATAAGGCATACTCTGGCATGAAAAGTTTACTAAAGAGTATGCAAAATAGTTTTGAAGAGACCACTTCTGCTGGTTTTTTTCTGTTCCCCTATTATCTACGACTGCATCTCTTGAATAGCGAAAGTGAATTAGTGAAGAAAATGAGATACAATGGCCATTGAAGAAAGGAAATGATGGCCCCGGTAGTCCACAAACATAAATATATCTCCTAAATTCTACATATAGTATAGCAGTACGTGATATTTTAACCTTCGCAATCTTATGGAAAAAATTGAATTTGCATTTTGAACCCCTTCTTTTCCGCCAAATGAGCCAAAAGTTACACAGTTTTATAATTTTGCCAACGACTTCGAATACAAATTTAATTTACCTGTACCATTGTGTTTGTGAATAATTACATTCACATACTCGGTATATTCAGAAAAATCGTCATTCTTCTGATAAGTTTAATTCAAAGTATAATATCCAAAATTATGTTGTCATACCTGTACACCAATATCCATCCATATCGCTCTTTGAGTTTTGAATTATCATATTTGTGTACATACAAATAAGCAATCATTCTTGAAAGGAATCTAATTATTCGGTAAGATTACAGACCAAATTTCACCTGTCTAGCTCAATGTAATTTTGAGTCATAGTGTTCTCATAAAAGCAAACAGAACTAAGAAAGCATATACAAGAATAATCCTAAATTTTTTTGGATTCAGAGAGCTCTCAAATGTGAATATTCATCTAAATCTCTGGGTTGAAGTTTTTGAAGATAAAAAAACTTTCTCTTTACCTATTTCATATATGAGAAAGTAAAAAAAAGAAAAAAAAAAATTATTTAGAGTCAATTTAAAAGGTCAAATATAACATTATAATCGTTGGTTGAAGAAATGGTAAAAATAAAAAAAAACTTATATAAAAATTCAGTCATTTAACTTTTTACAAATTATATCAGGAATATAATCTTTAATTAGTCAATACAATTCTAAAGCTGCAACAACTCTATATATGACAGGTATGATCTCTAATTAGTCAGTATAATTCTAAAGCTACAACGACTCTATATATTACAGGTATAATCTCTAATTAGTCAGTATAATTCCAAAGTTGCAACAACTCTATATAGGACAGATATAATCTCTAATTAGTCAATATATTTCTAAAGCTGCAATAACTCTATATATGACAGGTATGATCTCTAATTAGTCAGTGTAATTCTAAAGCTGCAACAACTCTATATGACACAGGTATGATCTCTAATTTGTCAGTATAATTCTAAAGCTGCAATATATATAAGACAGGTATAATCTCTAATTAGTCAGTATATTTCCAAAGCTGAAACAACTCTATATAATACAGGTATAATCTCTAATTAGTCAGTATAATTCTAAAGCTACAACAACTCTATATAATACAGGTATAATCTCTAATTATTCAGCATAATCCTAAATCTGCAACAACTCTATATATTACTGGTATAGTCTATAATTAGTCAGTATAATTCTAAAGCTGCAACAACTCTATAATACTGGTATAGTCTATAATTAGTCAGTATAATTCTAGAGCTACAACAACTCTATATAATACTGGTATAGCCTATAATTAGTATAGTTCAAAAGCTGCAACAACTCTATATAATACTGGTATAATCTATAATTAGTCAGTATAATTCTAAAGCTGCAACAACTCTATATATGACAGGTATTTCAAAATAAATTAAGCATTGGAGCAGTAAAAAATTTCAACATTTTTCGTCAATTTTAAATGCTTTATTTCACTAGTAATATCTACTTTATTTCTGCATATTTCTTATTGCATTTACTGGCATTATTTATTCTCATCTTCCAATATCAGACTCGAAAAGACATTAAATAATTCTAATCAAAATTATAATTTAAGTGCGAATTGATTTAAAACGAAATAGAAATTTGCATATTTATCAAATGAAATAAAAGCATAGCAAATTTTAAAGATCCTCCATGAAAACTATTTGGAATAAATATTAAATAAATTGGTCATAGTTCATTGGTCAAGTCATAAACTATGCCATGAAATTAAATAATTTTCTAAGAAAACTGTATCATATTATCAAAAGCAAGAGCTGTGGTAAAGAGTTTTCTAGCCTATTAACTTTCCTTGCCTCTTTACCAAGATCAAATTCGTAATTCTAACGGACTTAATGGATAATGGAAACAAATATTCTTCTTCCATCTAAATAATCGATGAGTCAGACCCTCAATGGGGAAAGAATGTTTTACCCTTATTTTTCTTCTCCTGATTGGTTTAAGGACCGAGGTGTCAGAAAGAAATTCTATTATCGTTTCTTCTAATTTCATTTTCTTGCCCCTTGACAGGTCTTGTTCTGCACATCATTTATTTTGTCTGCTTGGATATGATTCTAACTAGGGGAAGATGCAAACATTTCGAATGGGGTTCAGTGCTTACTTTCCATTATAAGGTTGAAGAATAATCTCTGAAATTCTTATTTATTTGAAATATTTAATCGAACTTCCTATAACATTTGTGCTTCAATCGATTTTATGAAATAAATGTTTTGACGGTCTTTGGTAGAGTCTTTTAATATGTGATATGCATATTTAGAAGGATTTATACTTCTTTGTTTATTTAACATTCCGTTAGTCGCGCTTATCTTACAGATACATCCCCGGGGCATCTCGAAATGAGGATGAGACCTTCCGGCTTGGTGGTTGGTTCTTGGCCCCCTGGAGGGTACACGAAAAGGTAAGGGCTGATTCTTGCCATTGATGATGAGAAGTACTTTCTTTGGGAAGGGTTGTACCGTAGTCGGTGATGGCCTTTAGGACTCAACCACAGTTCCCGCCATTGTTGCTGTTGCGGTGGTCCGGTCATTCAGTATTTATTATCCATGTGCCTTTTTTATCCATGGCCGTTGGAGAGTCAGTCATATGACTTATCTTACAGATTACTTTTTTCAATAACTAGATGCTGCTATGTCTGAGAAAATTTCATTTTTGCTATCTGTCTAGCTTGTTTTGGGGGGGAAAATAATGTGCTTTTGTTTGTATCGATTTCAAATTCTGTTTATATATCTATATTATTCTTTTATTAAGTTATGTTATTAAACAAATACACGTGTGTCTGACTGATATAGCGCCATTACATTTATTTGAAAAAACACGCGACTAACAGAGTTTTTACGATTACCTTGACACAATAAAAAAATTACTGGGAGTAGAAGTCAAGCTTTTTAACAATGTATAGTTGACGATAATCAAATCTGACCCGTTATCAGTTGGTTAGGGACTTTTTTCTTGTTAACACTTTCATTGAAATTAATGTAATTGCATTAGGAATTATACAAAGAGACTTCCCTAGGCCATTTAATAATATTGTGGCTTAACATTTGCAACTCGTCCTGTTAAAAAAAATTCAATCTTAGTACAATGTACCTAGTGAGATTCAATTGCATATCATTTTTAACTCTATCACTCCAGACGATTAGCTTTAGTTATATTAACGTCCCGTTTTTAAAGCAACACTAGGACTAATTTGGGACGGACCTCGTAAATTTTAACCGAAGTCAGATAATGAGGACGACACCTGAACTGGCACTACTCCTCTCCAAACTTCCACACCACACTAACGGTAGACGTTTGGCTCCAACGGATTTAACATGCACCATACTTGCCAGAGAATTGGCATATCTGGCCAAATCTAGGAAATTGTTGTTGTTGTGTTGTGACTTATGGCACTTTATAAGCCAACTAACAGTTATTTGTCAGCGATTTAAGTAGAGTGAGCGTCTCTTGTTTTTTCAGTAACGCCAACTAGAGTTAAGAGCACGACTTAGCTACTTCATGCGTCACATTCTCTTGCACAACCCCTTTTTACAGAGGGCACATTCACACACCAAACAGATAGAACACGGAAGAACAACCATGCCCGAACTGGGACTCGAACTAGGGACGCCCAGTTACAGAGAACACGTGCTACCCCTAAGCCAGAACGCCAGCATCTAGCAATTTAGGCAATAGTAATCCAAAACCTAACCATTCAACAGTACCTAATTTTTCTGACTTAACACTTAAATATTGTTGTAAGGAACTCTCCTGGAAAATATTCAAGAAAATCTAATCCACAATTAATTTTCACTCGAATGAAATCTTTAAAAATTCCCATGAATTAGCCGACTGCAATAAGCAGTTCATTGCTGAGGAGTGCAGCTATCTTATAATGTTTGATCCCCCATTAGATTTCTACGTTCTGAAGGCATTCCAAGCATTAACCCTTAACTGGGGAGATAAAAATTATAAAAATTTATAACGGGAGAGGCGCGGTTTACAAGATCGCATTTTCTTTATACTCAAATTAAATTTTCTAATGAAAGTATCAGTATAACAATCAGCCAATATATTCTGCAGATAATTTTCTTGATATGTAAATATGTTTTAGAATTTTTTCAAAATATATTATCATTGGAAAATGTAATTGCGTTTGAACAACAATTGTATTCTGAAAATGCATGTTACAACAAATAATATTCTTGAAGAAACTTATTACTTTTTACTTTTTAAATCATACTTATTTTTTTAGTATACAAAGGTATATAGAAAACAATATAATGGGAAATCCAACTATTATATAAAAAATAAGAAAAATTGTTAATGGGTAAAATTAGCCCTTTTTTTATCAGCATTATTTCTACGAATAAATTTGAGAACATTCGTAGCATGGTTTTCAAGGACATTTTAAACATACAGGTTAAATACTAGCATAAAATTCAGCTTGTAAATTCTGTAGATATTTCTCTCTGTATATTAATACATTTTAGAAATTTTCCAAAATACATTAACATTAGAAAAATTAATTATATTTGAACATACTTATCAGAATCAATCGAATGCGAAGTTTCACTGAAAAAGTCTTCTGTACAATTATCCTCATCAATAAAATCACTTTCTGCTTTATTTAAAAGTCTCTGAAGCTCTGCTTCATAAGGAATTCAGTAGGTTGGATGATATTTTGAAGACCAAGTTTCAGAGCCCTCTGCTAAGCCTTGTATAATACTGGAACTCTAAAAGGGTAATGCGGTCTCACAGACGTCACGCAAAAAATAGGTTGAAATATTTAAAAAAAGCATTCGTTGAAACAGGTTGAAAAAGTGCTGCGCTCGTATAGTTAATATCACGAAACAAAAAGCTACAAGGCCAATCTATTCGATTGAGCTAAAAATGGAATAAGGGTGATCATCCATCCCATTATGGAAATCCATCCTTTGCGGTTTGAGATACCGCACCTCCCCAGTTAAAAGTTAACCTATTATGGCCGGAAATAATCTAGTACATGAAATGTAAAATGTCAGATGATGTGTAATCTCTCATGCAAGATGGATGTTTATTAGCTCTTTTATCATATACAAACTATCGCTAGGTTTATTTCACATAGACGCCCCAATTTCAATTTACCCATTTGGGCTTAGTAAAATCAAGCATTTGTATGTTATAATATAAAAACAATGGCAACACGACGAGTGGAGCTGTAGAGCTCTCCTAAACCTTATGTATTAGTTAATCACACAATAGTTTGGAGAAGCAACACAGCACAAAGAAATTAAACAAATGAAAAGTCAAAAACATAAAACGAAATAACTATCTACGCGATATGTTCATTCAAAGACACACCAACATTTGTGAAAAGCATGGAATAAAAGGTCTTCTTAGAACTGCTTTGGGACCAATTTATTCCTAACCATAAAGAAAATCCCGAATTCTCAATCTTATAATCGTTCTTTATATATATATTTTACTTTCGATTTTATTTATTTTGTCTTAATATCCGGATCTAGGAAAAGCGTCTGGTTTAGCACACGTTGCAAAAAAAGTAGATTTTTTGATCAGTCAATTATTTGCAGAAAATTGTTTTATCTAACAATGAAAAATGAATTTGTTTTGGGGATTCTTCTTTTTTGTTGTTTTTAATTAAAACATTTACAAATACTTGTAAAAAATGTCCTGTCAATACATTTGCTTCAGTTAAATCTTTTATTATATTAATATTCAACTATAATTTTTGAATAAAGATAATAAAATTTTGCTTATTTGATTCAGTCAAATTCCCCCAAAAATGTAACGTGTTTCAAAGAATTCAATAGCAATTGCTTAATAAAAATTGCAATTAATTTCTCCTTTCTTGCAAACAAATTAAAAATGTTAAAATCATCAAAAAAAATGCATAAATAATTAGAATTTATTTAGTTCAGAAATTATGTTCAGATAGATTCTTAATTATTCCAACATCGAAAATATGGCACTTCCATAATAAATTATATCCGATTAAATTTTATGACAAATCACTTTAACTTTAATTTAAATAAATTCTATAAAAATACCTCTTCAAATTTATTCTTTCTTACTCTGAAAAGACAAGTGATTTATTGCGATAAAACTTTCGATTAAAAGAAGCTATTTAATCAAACCGTTTCAACAGGGCAAAGCTTTTCTTTAAAAGGGAGAGGTATTTTCAAAAGAATTTTTTTTAACTAACTACTCAGATTCGAAAGCAGCTGTTATTGAGGAAAAAGATTAAATCGAATTTGAACGTTAAGGTTCTGGATTTTAATTGCAAATAGAAATTTAGTTAAAGTGGAAAAACATTAATCTGCTAAGATGAAAGATCTGGCAGTAATTAATTATTCGGCTCTCATTTCCTTTTTGCAAAATAAGAACAAACGTTTTAAGAAATTTCTGAGAATTCTTTTGTAAGAGTAAGTTTAGTTAAAATTTAAATTTAGAATTCAATGATGAAAATCATTTCTTCAACTGCTTCTCGCTCTTTATAGAAATTTCCGTCTCATGAAAACTCATTTACATTTATGTAAGATCAAATCATTTTTTAGTATATTGCGTAAAACATTGACGAAATATATTTTTCTTTAAATTGAATGCTTTTTTTATTTTTTCCTTTTTATATAATTTTACTGGATTTGAATTGTTTCAAATCTGTAAAGATGAAATTTTTGTAATGGACTTCGTCACTCTCTTTCTGATATGTGGAAGTTTTGAAATTACAACGCATGTTGTCGATTCTAATACAATTTAATATTTTTTTTACTTAATTGTGAATTATTTCCATACTGGTGGCATCAATAATAATTAATTTAAGAAAAATTAATCCCAATATTCTATAATTATAATAATAAATTACTTACTTAAAGATAATAATAAAAATAATTAAAATGAAATAATAATGATTAATAATAATTAAATAAAAATTAAATGCAATTTAATGTTTACATTTACATGTTTATATTAACCCTTTCTAGGGCCGTGGGAAGTATGCTTCCCACCAAATTTATCAATCTTTGTAGGAAATTATGTAGGTTGCGTAAGTTCTGACAAATTTTTTTAATAAGTCAGAAACTTAGATGCCTCAGTTCTTTATCTCAGACAAAATGATGCGTCTTGATTTGTTACTTAATTATTAATTAACCAAATTAATTAATGAATCAAATTAAATTTATCTAATAAGCTAAATGAATCCCTTTTCTTAATCTAATTTCAAGCCTAAAAATATTATAACATAATATGAGTAGAAAAAAATGGCCCTTTAAAGGGTTAATGCAATATGAAAATGGGTTTTTGAAAACTGTTTTAATTGAATCGTAATAACTAATAGGAGAGCAGGGATTTCCCTTCGCGTCTATTCCGTTCATAAACGAATAAGTTTATTTTACCATTACTTAGTCATACTTATAATACAAACTGAGCAGTTGAAGGCCGCCTTGACCCTGGGACAGTCGTTGAAATGTGAATCACAAACCAATATTTTTCATGAAAATAAGAAATAAAATTTCTTTAATTTAGAGCAGTGTGTACGTTCCCTAGAAGCGAGACATGGGTATTTTTTCCCCTCTTACTTATGCAAGTAATGGTCTTATACAAGTCCATTTTTACTGAAGTTATATATATATATATATATATATATATATATATATATATATATATATATATATATATATATATATATATTGTAATTTTGTTGTCTGTTTCATTCCTGGATGTACCATTTATATGAATTCAAAATTCAATTTATAAAAGAATTGGTGGTTAGTTTGTTAGCATTTGAATATATTAAAATAGCATCCAGAACATACAAGTAAATATAATTTCAAAATTCTACCATAGCAAGGAATTTCAGCATTCCCAAGTAAAAGTCGATCGTAAAATTCTACTATAAAGTCTTGAAACAGGTCAAGTTAAATAAAGGAGTATAAAAAAAAATTTAAAAAAAGAACGAAGTTCAGAGATATTTTCCTCGAGTGAAGAAATGATGTCAGTCCACCTGTGACTAAGTATGATCCGACCTTGAGCAAATCGGAAGCTATAGCTGCTGTTTTCAGTCACAAGCTTACCTTTTTCTTCTCTGCCTCTTTTTCTTCATGGAATTGACAAATGTAACTTTGTTTCGGACCGAAAGATATTGAAGAAACGGAACTTATTTCCCCCAAGGTCCAATAAAGTCAAGATTTGTTGCTGTGCTATTCAGCTGCAGTCGATGAGACAAGACTTTCTTCTCAGGGAACGATTGGTTATTCTTTTTTGGAATTTATAAGAGAAAGAAAATGAAATTTGAAAAGCGTCGAAGAAGGAAAGTACACGAAATATTAAATTTAGTTTATTTTCCCTTTGAAGATCACTTAAAACTCTTGATGGATAAAGAATACTCAACTGATGAAATTTACTGAAAAATGTGCTCAAATTAAACAATAGAATATTTTTCACGAATATACTATTAGTGAAATAATGTTCGTTTGTAGTTGTTTTTTCCTTAAAAATATAATTTATTAGCAATTGTGTGTTAATTTTAAGCCAAACGAGCTTTCTTATTTCTACAGAGTGTCAAAGCCCTTCATGATTCAAAAGTTTAGATCCAAATAGCTAAAAATAACTGGAAGCATTCTTTGAATGATGTCTTAAATTATATTTTCCATTATTTAATTCAATAAATGAATTTATTTAAATACTTTCGAAATCTAAAAAATTTATTCATTCACCTAATTCCACTAATTATAATTAATAAAATAGTCATGACACATGAGCATTTTATACAAAAAGAAGTTACAATCTTCTGCTGATAAAATTGACAGAATAAGGAAATTTTGAAACTCAGTTCTTTAAATATTTTTTATTTATAATAAAGGTGTGTGTGTGTGTGTGTGTGTGTGTGTGTGTGTGTGTGTGTGTGTGTGTGTGTGTGTGTGTGTGTGTGTGTGTGTGTGTGTGTGTGTGTGTGTGTGTGTGTGTGTGTGTGTGTGTTTGGATGGGGAGAATACGCAAATCCGAGCTATTTTTTTTATTTTGATTAAAATTTTCGTTAATTAAAAATTAAACAAAATTATAGTATCTTTCCACTTTCGAATAATTTCCGAAAAACGTATTGTAGGTTTATAATGTGTTGAAGGTATGCACGTATAAATTATATTGTTAATTATTAATATTCTGGATGTCTTCAAATTGATAAAATCCTCTGCTTCTTTTAAACTATCATTCGAGGATCATTTAATGAATATAGATTTTATTCCTTTCGCTTTTTAAGTTATTGAAATATTTTTTGAACAGCAAATATTTCATTAAAATAAGAACTACTCATAATTGAAAATTGTTAAGAACACCAATTTCATTCAAATATTAACCAAACACAATAGAATATAACCTTACATTATAAACATAAAAGTAAATATTTTACTTTTATTTAATTAGCTAATCACTCTTTTTCGTAAAATTATTGTTTTAATTCTTGTTATATACAGCATGACAATTAAAAAAAATGTATCTTGCTTGACAAGAAAGAAGATGATAAAATATATTAAAAAGCATTTTATATAGAAAAAGAGAAAATATAACAAGCATAAAATGTTCAAAAAATCTGATATCTTATATATTTATTTTTTAAACTTTATTCGACAATAAAAACCAATGAATAAGGGTTTTTTTGACATGCAAAGAATTGTAAATGTTATTAAAAAGAATTTTAAGCATAAAATTAAAAATACTGATTGTCACTTGAATATTAAAAAAATATATATATCATATGTTAAAGAATTATTAATGCACTTTTTCCATTTGGTACTTTATTTCATGTTTCTTTGAATGTTCAATGAAAATTATTGTACAATGTAAAAGACATTTGTTTGAAATAATTTGTTCTGATGCCAAGGGAAAAAAGGATAAATATTCTAAACTTTTACCTCAATTTTTAATTACACAAAATGCTATACATAACTTCGCTTAGTTGCATATTTTGAATCTTAAATAAATACTTTTGCTGTATTCTTAATTGTCGTTTCTTAAACTATTCAACTGTATATTACAGTTCTATAAGCAGCAGACCTATACATTCAACTTTGGTAATTTTACCAATGTAAATTATATGTTTAGTAAATGATAGTCTTAATTTTATCCTTAGGATCACCCCTGTATTCCAACGCTTCTGCAATAGAGTTAAAAGCACTTGAAAATAAAATGTAAAATTCTTTCCCTCGATATTTCTGCTAATCCAATTCTTAACGAAATCCTTTCATTTACAGTCTCCATTCCGTATGATACCCGATTCGCTTTCTTCGCTGCTTTACTAACCTCAATTCTACGGAAACAAAACGAGCATTGTCGATTCGTTAATTACCATCTTGAGTAGAATAAAAACGAGTTTTAATTAGCTCTGGCCTTATCAGTGAAAACAGCGGATCCTAAACCAACTCACACGCATCCTCATTAAAGAGAAAACGATAAAATTTTGCGGGAACACCACATTCCTATCGTTGGAATTGTAGAACAGGGAATTACACGGAAGCAGTTACATAGTGAGACAGTTTTCTTTAATATATCCCTGTATTCTTGTGTGTTGAAATAAGGAAGCGGTTTAAATGAGAATTCAATGCTTGGCTATTTTGTTGAAAGTAGTAGTAACCTTGTAAAAAGACTTGGGAGTATCATTTTATGAGCGTAATTAATTGGATAGGGACATTTGATAGGCAAATGGTCCATTTATTTTAAGTTTTGAATATCTAAATTAAAATTTAATTAAGTCTGTTCATGAAATTGTATGATGGTACTATTTACTTTTTCATGAAACTACAAAAAAACATGTTTTTTTTTTTTTAAATGTTATATATATCTATTAATTATAAAGTCAGTTTTTGTAAAACTCATCATCTTTATTTCAAAATTAAAATAAAATTCTGTTCTAATATCATTTTAAATTTCTTCGCACCTAATTATTGTTTCTGATTATTTAAGGATGATGATGAATTTAATGTTTTAAGAAAGAAAAACAGTTAAAAAGTGAGTTAGAACAATCGAAAAATTTCTGAATTACAAAAAAATGACATTTTTTTGAGGTCAAAGAATGTTTTTTTCTATAGCAACTCGATTCGAAATATTAAGTTTCTTTTTAGAGGAAGAAAATAGCCCTAATATCAATCGAAATATTTTTCATTTGTCTTCACACTGAACCTGAAGAAGTGTTTTAAGACTAATTGAACTTATGAATACAGAGGAGATATACAAATTAGTGAATAGTGAATTAAGCCTTTGTCGAAATTATTCAAATTTAAAATTAATTTAATCATTTTGAGAAAATTAATATTCATTTCATTCACTCAAAGATGAAATAATAATTAAGAATCATATTTTATTGTGAAAAATATAAATAAAACATTTAAACTTCATTTTAAATGGTTAATTCATTTAAGGTGTATAAAATGAACAAATTTTCTTTTTCTGATATTCTTTAATAAAATATAAAATACAACTACAGCAATTTTTCGTAATGAAAATTGAATTCTAACATGTAAATTTTCTAATTGTATTGCTTCATTATGAAAAAACTGAATGAAATACCTGTTTTAAAATAGTTTTATTTGTTAATCGTTGAAAAATTAAAACAATAACAAATTTTAGACAAAAGCCTTGAGTGGTTCTCACTTTTATTTATTTATTTTTTTACTAAGCCATTTCCAGTTTGCAAAAGCCATTAAGTTTTTCAGTTAGATCTGTTCCTTTTACGCATTTTATTTTGAACGATACTGGAAGCAACAACTTCTCCTTCGTCATCAATTCATTATGAATAAATGCTTTAATGGGCTTCTTGAATCCCACTTTAGTAATTATTCATTTATTACAAAAAGTGAAACTTACTTTTATATATACCAGATTTTAAGAAAAGAGATTATATAGTAGTTTATTTCTTTATATCTCTCCTAAGAGTATTTCAAGCTATACACATTCGGTAAACTAAGACAATAAGAAAAACGACAATTTCTAACAATAAAAAGTATAATCCCATGTGAGTGTTACGTTAAACTAGAAAATATTTCTGAAAAGTTGAAAGTAAGAAATCATATTCCAGTCACTGCACTCTCTAATGATAAAAAAATGGCAATGATAATAATAATAGGCGTATTAGAATAATGCGTGTGAAAGAATATTTGGTTTCAAATTAATTTAGAATCCCACTGCGAGCGAAAAATAGAACTGATATCGCATCTCCTTACAAGATAGTTTGAGTTAGATGTTATATGACAGAAAAGCAACTTCTGACATATGAATATGACATTGCATAATGAACTCTTCTCATAAATTTGAGATATCTTATATTTTATTTTTAAAATATCATGTTGTTGTTGTTTCTTATGGCAATTGCCATGGACAATCCTGCCGTTACGAAGACAGCGATTTTAAGCCAGTGGGGGAGCGTCTCTTGTTTTTATAGTAGCGCCATCTAGGGCCAAGAGAACGACTTAGTTACACAAACATCACAGCCCTTTTTACGGGGCGGACTTCATTCATGCATTTCATTCACTCATCCTCAGATCGTAATTTAGACCTGAATCAGAGAATGATCACCCCTGATACAGTACCCCCAGTGGGTACTGCATCAGGGGTGATCATTCTCGACATGGAGGACTTTGTGACCACGACAGCTTATACGCGCGTCAGCCACCAAGCACGCAGAGAATCTTCGGCCGGTGTGGTTCGAACTCGCAACCCAAGGGACGCGAATCCAGCACTCGACTAACCAGGCTATCCTAGCCCATGAATCATGTAATTTCCTTTATTTAATTTAATGATAAAACTTATTATAAGAATAGCTAGTTTATGTAGAAAAGAAAATATTTCACATAACCCGAATATCTGCAAACATTGTCTGTATCAATTCTGAAACATTAATAGAATGTAAGCAAAAAGTCCATAAAATCTAAAAAAAAAAATTATGAAAACCGAAAAAATAACCAAAATAAAAAACTGTTTGCAGGATTAACATCGACTGGACAAAAGATTTTTTATAAGATAAGAAAAAAATTTAAAAAACAGGCGATAGATGGCGCTGGTCAACGACTTAGTTAGAAATATGTAAATGAGACAGGCGATTATAAATACAATATACTCTTGATTCAGAACCAGTTCTCCTTTGCATGCCATGTAAGTAGACAAGGCTGCTGAGTGGGAAAGATAAAGCAATATTGGTGAAGCTGTTTTACATAAATCAGGAAACAGCGACTGTTGCACTGCATAAATACCGATTCATAAAAATGTGAAGACTGGAAAAGTGTCTTTAATAGTAGCAGGCCTCATAAAGCTTGTTCGGAAATTTGAGAAAACAGGATCGGGGAAGATCGTGTAAGGTCCAGACGATCAAATCTAAATCTGACATGTTCGGCGTGCGTTGAGGCCGAAATGGAAACATTAGGTTCAGAATCCGCTTCAAGGACTAGTAAGGCATATGAAGCTGGCAGAATTAAAGTTTTCATGGCTTCCTCAGTCTCCAGATCTGACATCAGTAGATTTTTGGCTATGGGGAAATTTAAAAACCGGATGTATCAATCGCGTCCATCTAATCTGTCGGAATTGAAAGATTCAATCCACCAAGAGCAGTCAAGTTTATAACCTGACAAGCTGCACTCTCCAGTTGCTGGATTTGAGATAAGCCTGTAATGTGTTATCACCTGTGGTGGTGGAGACGTGGAACACATTTTGCAACAGTAAATAATTTGGTAACATTATTTTTGTTATTTGAGTGTCTTTTCTTACACTTGTGTGCGAAACGCTATCTATAAGCTGTTTTTTTTTTAAGTTTTTACGGACTTTTTGCCTATCCTATGTGAGCACTTGTATACGGATTATAAATTATTAACAGATTGTAAAAAAAATTATATTTTTGTTTTCGATCTTATTACGTTCTAAGCAAATTTCCATCATGAAAAATAATAATAATCCATTTTGTATACAAAGTATTTAAGGAATGGAAATATAAAAAATAAAATTATCAATGAAATGACGGAAGATATTTATTATAAAATCTCTCAATAAATCTTGAACAAAAGATAGTCACAATCAATCTTTAACCATGATCTGTGGTTCTAGTTTTATGCCAAATTTTGATTTTGATCGGTCAGAAAAAAAAAGCATGCAATTTCACTTTCGTAATACAATATTTGTGTATTAACCTCCTTACAGAAATTACGCCGAAAAAAATACCTAATCATATGCTAGATTCAATAAAAGCATTAGAATCATGCCATGAATTAATAAATGATTTCTTACAGTTTCAGTAAGCATTCTGGAACTTTTCTTCCCATCAGTAATTTGCTTCATTCTAATTTGGTTAAAATGGATTTCTACTGGTGACAAAATATAAAATTTTTCAATGTTTTATTTACTGGAATTCTTGTTTAAGTACTTTAAAGTCATTAAAAGGAATATTCCAAATATCTTAGAAATTATACTTTATCTTCTTAAAGTAAATAAATGAAAATTCTTATTGTTCACATGTTTTAAATCGTCACATCTTAAATCTTTTCATTTAATGAAACGGAGATAGGAAATTCCAAATGGAATAAAAATCATAATAAATTCCTTGCACTGCCTTCTCGAACAAATTAGAAAATATTTGGGATATATTTACCAGCATTTTCCGCTGAACAGTTATTCCAAATGCAAGCAAAAGTTTTCGCTTAATTTGATTTGCACAATCCATAATTCAATACCATTTTATAATACATTGAGTAAACAATACGACCAAAGTATTCATGCAAATAAGCATCTGTTCTTGAGGATATTTCAGTTGGAATATTCCCCTTTTTACCCATTTGCACGGCTGAGCAAGAGAAATTCGAATTTGGCGAAGAAGTAGATGGCTTTCATTTGCATAACTCTCAAAGGATAAAACAGAAAAGCATAATTTATTGCCGGTGCTTTCACTCTCAAAATGATTTTCGTGATAAAAATTTATCCAAATCAAAACAGCTTTATCCTTTTCATTTTACATAAGATATGCTTATTGGCATTTCTATGAATTCTCCTGGGAGATAAATATGTGTTACATTGCTGAGTTTAGAAACGAAACTATATGCTTTTTTTTATGGAAAAATTTTCTTTTCATGCATATTTTCATTCATTTTTATGCATATTTTGCATACGATTCCCAAGCAGATACAAAAATATTGCTGCTATTTATATTTTCAGTAAAATGTTGCCTATATGAAATTGTCTTGTATACTTCCTATAATAAATAGTGTCCCAAAATTAACGCAAGATTTGAATTGGCCACCTTTCGTTCTGTAAAGTGTTGGGAAACATATTAAAAGCACCATTTGACCATTAATTTTGGGGCACCCTTTATAAATTTTCCTAATAACATTATCCCCAACATAAAATGGTGCATCTTGGATAATGCTATGAACTCCACAAATTATCAGATTTTAATTACAAAAGAATCGGAGATCAGGCCGATGGAATGGATCCTTCCTTCCAACTTTCGAGTAAAGTGACCAATTTCCAAACATGAGCGCTTTATGCTTCGCAATAAATTGAAGAAAAATGAACATGCATGTTGGTAGTTTTCTTTTCAGCCAACTGAAATCAAAATGTAATGTATAAACTAAAGCATTTTAGGTACAAGGCTCCTCACCAAACTGAATTTATGATAGAAAGATGGTTTTAAATTTCTGATATTACATGATAGAGATATCGTGTTTCCATACATTCGAATATACAGAAGGTTCATCCGTCAAACATATTTATTTTAAAATGATTTACTGGTCTATCTTTAGATTCTAAAAATGCGTACCAAATTTTATTCCTTTAGATTTTGTACGTTTTGTTGTTACCAAGCTCACTTTTAATACCCAAACAGACAAGAAGATAAAATTACCGTGGATGAATTTCGCCCAAAATTTCATTAAAAAAACTCCTCAAATATTTTTGTGCACGCAAATATCTCTATGTAACGAATAGCGCTAAATTCCAAACGATTATTTGATATGCGTTGAAATTTATTTATTTTTGAGTAAAACGTTGCCAGCTTGGAAATAGAAACTGCTCTCTGAATTATAATTTTTTAAAAAAGATTAAAGTGCTACAATAAATAAATGAGACAGTTTTCAGAGTTCAGAATTCTGCAATTTTGGTACGATTATCAAATACCCAAATTTGTAAATGTAAAGCAAAGTAAATTTTTAGTCTATTTTGCTCACATTCATTTCAACAAATTACTATAATTCTACAAATGAGTTTTTCTGTTTAATACTAAAAGAGTTTCGAAGTTCAAAATCGTATTTTTTGAATATTACAATATTTTTGTATGAATAAACATAATTGCACTGGTGATAATAAAATAAAAGAGAAGCAAACTCTTAAATGATTACTGCATGAAGTAATTAGGTATGATTAAACCAGTGGGAGTGGTCTCTCTAGAACTTTCTCGCATACTTTCTAATAAATTCGATATGTCAGAGAACACCTTATAAAGCATTGACCTATAATAGTTACAAAATATTAACTTTTTGGCAGGAATTTAGAAATTTTACTGAATCCATCGTATCATCTTTGGAGAGCTTTTTGGTAACTAATTCCTGCAATGCGTTATTATTATCCTAAAATCAAATTTGTGTTTTAGACATTTTTTTCTCAATCCATCGAAATGAAAATTTGGCACAAAACTACATATGTAGTTACAAAATTTCAATTAAAATTTGATATATTGTCATAGCGTTATCGCGTTTAAATGTTTCTGAAAGTCAGACTGTCAGCTTTTAGTTGGATTTGGCTCAAAATTTCATGAGTCTCTACACTATCGATATTAAATCTGTTTTCAAAATTTTATATATCAAGGTCCTTCGTTGTGTACTCATTGTGTTAACGCATATTCCAACAGCAGGACAAACGAACCTCGTGTGAACAGATTTTACTCAAAATTTGATAGAAACCTGCGAATCTGATGTGAAGACCATATACTAAATTTCAACTGTCTTAACTCTAAGCATTTTTGAGTTCTCTCTGTCACAAATAGGGAAGCAGGCGGATATTTTGCCAAAATGTGTTTTTAGAACTTAGGGTGGCCTAAGACGTGGAGATACGTCAAAATCCAATTCTAATTTTTTGACGATTCCTATACTTTCTCTATACTACATATACTAGAAAGTAAAAAGAGATCACATTTATAGAGAGTAAGAATGTCCATTATCTGCAACATGTTTTTAGTAGACTTTTTTTCATAAATAAGCATCTATAGAATCTACAAATGATTTGAATATTTATTTATTTAATTCCCTTAATGAAGATTTTACGTTACAAAATGCATTACATTAGATTTAAAAAAATGAATGATGAAAAAATTAATTCATTCAGTGTTTAGGAGTAAGAGAAAAAAAGACTTTCTGCTCATTTTGTGATGCTCATTGCATTTTATCCTAATTTTTAAGAAATTGCAAGGCCTCTTTTTTTCCGACCACTCTTTCTCTCTTAGAGGGCTAAAAAAGTGTTTTTTATTTCTCAAAGAAGAGCACTTATATGCCTTTATCTCTCCGAGCCAAATATTTTTTCTGTGCATATTCATTATGAGTAATGGAAACAAACGAATCAAACGGTAATCATTTTATCTTTTCAGTTGCTTTTGAATTAACATAAAAAAATACTTTGTAATTTGATTGTTTTGGCAAACTTTGACGCTGAGATTTAAATAGAAAATCTAAGTTATTAATTTTAACAAAATGCCCTTTGATTTTTCGAGATGGCTGATGGATGCTTTCACTTTATCGTTTTCTGTTATTTTTGAAAATTTGCCCCGTATTTTTCAAGGTACACTCTGTTATGCATAAGATAATTGAATTAATAAATATATTGAGTAGAAAGCTCGTAACACTTATTTTTAAGGAGTAATTTACAACTGACTGATATTCTCATTTTCCCCATTAGTGTTTTTTAACTGTCTTTTGTAACCATTTTCTTTCTCAGAACTAAATAATTGGAAAGATGGATATTGCAAGGAACACGTTTCTTCTCCATCAAAGAAACTGAAGGGAAGAATAAGATTTTACTTTCAATCAACTCCAACTATATTTTTAAACTCTCAAAAAGGACAACAACCGTTAAAATACTATTAAAAAAATCAATTATGGGTGTTGAATGTGGGAAAGTCTTACTATTATAATCATATATAAACATATTTTCTAGGCATTTAAAGGAAATGGATAAAGAAATCAAAGTTTCAGTTGTATGAGAAAATAACAAACATTGGCACATAGTGGAAGCGTCTTGGAAGATATTCAAGTCCTTTGAGGGGTGGGGAAATCATAAATTGACTCCTCTGACCCGGCCTTAGGCACACGGAAGAAACTGAATGACCAGATAAGCACGAAATCAATACTGGTGGAAATTATGATTCAGTCCTGAGAGCCTTCTCCAGCCACGGTACAACCCTTCCTGTGAGTCGTCCCGTAGCTGCAGTACGTCTCGTCATCGATAGGAGGTAGTCAACCCCGATTATCTCTGTAAACATTAAGGTGGCACCATCATACCGGAAACTTCTCATGTACATTTCTGAGGTGCCCCCCCAGTGGGAGGAGGAGCAGGGGAGTACATCTCCTTGCTTCTGAAAAAACTAAAGCAAAAATAATTTTTAGCATTAAATTAATTTATTGACTAGGAATAAAATTTCAATGATCCTCTGTTTTTTAATTAATTTTTAATTCGACAAAATTGTTTAAATAAATTATTTTTTTTAATTTGTTTCAGAAAAAAATGCTTATGATAAATTAATGGTTTCTACAAAATAATCTAGAACTAGAATTTTATATAATTGTTAGTTTTACACGAATATTTCGTTCGATATAGGATTTTGCCATTTGTAAATGAATGTAAATTAATTTAAATATTTAAATAAAAGTCCAAAGTAAAGAACGGCTTATGGCCATCTAATTTGATTTAAAAATATCGTCAGCGTATTTTTTTTTTTTTTTTACGATATATATTACCACATCGTACAAAAAAACTCTCTCCGGCTCTTTGACTAAAAAATGGCAAACAAAAAGAAGCCAGTAATGCAAACATCCGTGATCAGCTAGGAAAAGTTAGAGCAGGGCTTTTTCACAACTCTGGGATTTTGTTTTCCCATGTATTATGGATGAGCGGCTTTTCCGAAATGGTGTGCGGGGAAAAAACTCGGTCTGGGAAAAGGAGAGGCGCCTCTCAATAAATCAAGATTAATGGCAATCCTTGCTCCAGATGCCTGCTTGATGCTTGTACGGGTATTACAGTTACAGTTCCTATGACTCTAAGCCTCTTTAGAAGGCGCATCGTTTGTCTTGACAATTTCAGGTAAGAAAGCCCGCATCTAAAAAAAATCCGATTTATAAAGTAAAAACGTTTCATAGCATTTCACTTTTAACAATAAGCGTATAATCTGTTAAAGTATGGATATAGCGAATATTTAGGTAAGAAGATGGCAAAAAATAATTCTTTTGATGGCGAATTATTGAGTCCATGGATATGAATGAAAAAAGCAATTGAGCATATTCAATATCAAGTGATATGAAGGCTACTTTAACAATTCTGAGGAGTGTATAGTTAATTAAAGATTCTTCGACAATTTATAGATATTGGACTGTTTTCTGCTTGGTGCAAATACCGCTACGGATTTAATAATTATCATTTGCACTTCTAAAACCAATTTAATAAAATTTTCATCTATTTAATTTTTAAAAAAATTGCAGCAAAACGAATATTCTTTGGAATACCATTTCCGTTTTTCGAAGCCTATCAGCAGCTTGAACCCCTTGTTAGAACATCGGCAGACTACACTGGTAGGGACCTCTGAATGAATGGTGGGCAATCGTTTACTCCAGAGAAAACTGTATGTAAGCAGGCGATAATGAACTTTTCGAGGCTGGATCGGCTGTCAGAGACAGAAAACGAACGACCAAGTTGAACTGTTCTATGCTTTGTTCACTCTCAAAACTTACATGATAAATCCTTCCATTTTTCCGTTTTTATCTACTTGGGACGTGTTCGATCGTATTTTCTTGTAATAGCATACGGTGAATTCTAATCTTTAAAAATTAAATCGCAAACGAATTGATTGGATAAGTGTTCGTAAGAGAAAAGAATTTTTGATAAAACGAATAAAAATTGACGTCCCATGTAAATATTTTATCACATTTAAAAAATTCTCTTGAAATATATAATTTTATTCAGATTTTCACAGATTGTAAAGATTTTGCACACATTTCTAATATCTTTATAAATCGCATTCTTAAATACTGAAGACATGAAGCACAATTTGAAATAGTGTCACGTAGATACTTTAGTGTGGAACGTAATAAGACACACAAGAAGTAGTGCTAAACCAATTTATTAACTCAACTCAGAACTGAGAATATACTGACTGACACATCTTCTGCTTTTATACTAGCAGGGAAAGTTCCAGAATACTTTTCTGGAGACAGTAAGAAAAGTCCAGAACACTTATCTGGTTAACTAAAGAAAGGTCCAGAATCTTCTGGAACATGAAATAAAGGGAAACATAAAAACAAGGTATTAAATATTTACACAATCTGTGAATCGCATTGTCTCTAGCGGATTTGAATTTACAATCTCTTGATTATGAGATCAGTGCTATGACCATTCGGCCATGGAGAGTCGAATGCCTCTTTTCAATGCGGCAAAAGTTCATGAAAAGAATTTTTAAATATTTTTCACTTTCACAAAAACGGCTTTGAAATAAGTGAATAAGTTCCTTTTTATTTTTACTTTGCTATTTTATTTAAAATACTTTAAAGTAGAAATCATGCGTGGAAAAAAGTCCACGGTATTTTTCCTTCACCACCCCTTTTATCTTATTTTGTGGAATTTCAATGATATAACAAGAGAAAAAAAGGATATATCAACACTCGCGCGCAAACACTTGTATCGGAAACAAGAGTACGTTTGTAATGCTTTTTCTTATTAAATACAATCAATGCACACAAAGATTGTATCTCGCACCGGACACTTTTATCATTACTATACCACAGATGATGACAATTAGTGAAAAACTCTTATTATGCTCTGAAAGCTAATTACCTTCGCAACTTAAACAAACAAAGAAAAAAAAATTGTCACCAAATAAAATTAGCAGGAATGGTTTCCCCAAAACTTGCTCGCATACTCTCTAATAAATTTGTCATGTCAGATAATTCCTTACTTGGAATTAGCGTACAATAGTTACGAAATAATACATTTGGCCTAAAATTAGCAATTTTACTGAATCTGTACTGTCATGCTTGGCGAATTATTTGGCGATTAATCCCTGATATGCCTTTAATAGTATCTTAACATCGAATTTATTCTTTAGACACGTTATTTTTCAACCGATTGATACAAAGATTTGACACAAAACTGTATTTGTTTCGTGATAATATTATATTTGAAGATTACTATTATTACTAAAAAATAAAATATATTTAAGTATTTTCAAATATTTTTGGAGAAATGCAGGAAAGAAAATGCTTAAAAAACATTTATTGCTTTAAAGAAGTTACGCACTTAGCAACTAAAGCTATAATAAACAGTAAAAGGAATGGAAAATTGTCATTTTTTACCATTTGTTAATTATTTAACCTCTGCGAGAGGTTCGGAAGATGGCCGTAAATATTATAACTATTCTTCGTTTCTTTTTTTTATTATTTCAAATTTCTCATGGCATAAAGTTTTGAACAAAAAGGCATTTCTTTTTCTTTTCTTTCGCCTCTATAATTTGTGTGTGGTTTTCAAATAATTTCAGTTTTATCGATAAGGTCAAAGAATGATAAAAAAAAATACGAGCTATCTTCCGGTGATAAAACTAACATAATCTTCTTCAGTTAATAAATCTAGATCATTTTGATAAGCTACGCTACCGCAACGTCGATAAAAGAGAAAGAAAAATCTATTGGAATTTATTCACATCTAAAGTGAACAGGGTTTTTTCTCCACTGCAGACTTTTATCTCACATCCACAATATATTCCACATAAAAAAATTTAAACTCTTCAGATAAAGTCACCGATTTCAACAATTTTTATTTTATAATGAACATTACCTCTGATATCGCCTAGATAAATCATCAATGTTCGCCTTAGTGCTTTCCATATTCAAAAAGTATGACAACATAGAATTCTGTAGAACTCCAAGCTTGAATAATTGGGTAGATTTCAATAATCTTTTCTTTAAATGAAATTCATCATTTTGCAAACATATAACTAATTAATCTCATTGCTTTATGTTTTAGTGTGCAAGTATGTTTTTAAAAAGCAACTTCTTTTCGTGTGATATGATATCGAAATTGTCGGTAATGACAAATCATTAAAATAGTAAATGAAAAGCTGGATGCTGCTGGCGGTTCGTATATATCATGATGAATTATGAAATAAATTAAAGATCAAAAAGTGGAAAATAATTTTAAAAAAACAATTATTAATTTTACAGTAAGTTGAGAGTAATTTTTAACAAAAAGATTTTTTATCAGTATCAAATTACAATAAATTTCTCGAAAAATAAAACTTTTAAATTTTTTACGCTTAAAATAGACCATAAATATGATATAAATCCTACTTAGAGTATTGATATACAAGTTCTTAGACTTGAACTTGAAATACAAGTTCTTAGACTTGAACTTGATGTCCGCATTTTTTAACCAAAAATTGTCATCAATATTTCAATTTTTATTATTGCTTCCACGACTGCACAACTGGTTTTGAGAAAGTAAATACCAGAATAAAATAATTTATTAAATCATTATCTTCTATCGAAGAATCCATTTCCATCTACTGGAACTACTAGTTCCTACTACTATATGAGCTGGTATCACAACCTTAAAACGCCACACTACACCAATTAATGAGATGGAAAAAAAATCAGAACAGAATACTCACAAACACTTGACAATTATCTTACTGAGTTACTATCAGAACCAATTACTAAGTAATCTCATTATTATGCCACCACTCTGCCCACCTGTTATGCCCCATGGTTAAGAACCCTCAATTCAGGAACTCCGTGACACGCCACTCAAATCGGTAAAAATTAAACTATTAAACCCATAGTGCTTCAGTCAGTATTACATACGAGTTTATGAATACGTACCTTTTCAGGCGAATTATATGTTTATATATGTACTAATCGCCTTTGGTTGGTTTGCCTGCAGCTGCAAAAATTTTAATTAAATATTTATGTACCTTGATCTCTAAATACCAAAATCTAATAAGAAAGGCTTACGGTTTCCATAGTATCAGTTATGTAATTTTCAAAATTCGAAGATCAAAAAAATTCTGAAAAACCTGGTAAAAGAATCAATTTGCTAATATTTCAATTAAATATATTATTTAAATATTAATTCTGTCGAACCAATACACGCATACATGTATGCGTGCAATATTTGAATTTATCTTTTCGCCCAGTTTATAAATTTGTTCCTTTCATATAACAGTCTGATGGGTTTTCTCTCTGTCGTTCGGAATATTTTGAAAGACGAAAGCAAAAAAAAAAAATTCGAAAGCATTTTCTAATTTTAAATATATTAATTACTTATTTACTAATTTAAATATATTAATATATTTATTAATTAAATATATCAAATAAATAAATTAATTACTAATTTAAATATATTAATTACTTATATTAACATACTAATTTCTTATTTTGCATTAATAATTATTTGATTTTTCTCTTACTCATTCTTTGTATTGAAAGAAATTTTTTGAATCCTTTTCAGAACATGCCTTATAAGGTAAGAAATTCTTTATTTAATCATATTGCCGCATTAAAAAGAGGCAGTCGACTCTCCATGGCCGAATTGTCATAATACTGGTCTCTTAATCAAGATATCGTCAATCAAGAGAATCCCGCTAGAGACAATGCGATTCAAAGTCTGTGTAAATATTTAATTGATTGATTTTATGTTTTCCATTATTTTATGTTTCAGAAGATTCTGAACATTTCTTTAGTTTACCAGACAAGTGTTCTGGACTTTTCTTACTGTCTCCAGAAAAGTATCCTGGAACTTTCACTGCTAGTATAAAAGCAGAAGATGTGTCAGTCAGTATATTCTCAGTTCAGAGTTGAGTTAATAAATTGGTTTAGCTCTACTTCTTGTGTGTGTCATTGAGTTCCACACTAAAGAACCTAGGTGACAATATATTGAATAGTACAACCATTCATATAATTTTCTGCTTAATGAATATATATTATTTTTAACCTTCTTCCACAAAAATAAAGAATTTTCTTTATCACTTTAATTGGAATAAGAACATCGTTGAAGTAAAAATTCGTGTCACGTCTTCTCAGGAGATTTTGTTACACCAACCACAGAACAAGTAGATTCGGGAGATGGATATTGGCTGCAGCAACAGCAGTACACAAGACCATCTCTTCCGAGAAACTTTATCAGTCCAAATTAAGAATCTTTCTGATCGGCGAGAGCTGAAAAATTTCCTTCTTCTCTTCGTAAATTAGCGAACATATTCCTGATAGAGATACAGGAGGAAATAAACTTTCGAATCCTTGGAAATGTGGATGGTTAGAGCTCTCCTCCTCGGCTTTTTGCAACTTTCGACGAAGTTCTTATTCTTTAACACCGGAATAGAATTAAATCAAGAACAAGTGAAAGATTAAAACGTTCTTTTTTTTTTAACACAAAATCTTGTTTAGTAATTTTTTTGTTTCTTTCTCGATGTTTTGCATAGTTTTTCTCCAAGCATTAAAGATTTAATGGAAATGAATGGATATATCAAGTGCCAAGAGGATTATCCTAAATATTTTGGGATTCTAAAATTCTTTCTTCTCATATTTTTTTTCTAAAATTCTTCAGTAACTATGTTTTATCATTGTATAATATGATAAAACAAAACTCAACTATTTTAAACAGATTTCGTTTTTTTGTTTTTGAGACAAGAAAATGACATTCAAGGTACATTAAATATTTGTTTGATCATGGAAAAGGAAGAAGCCTGAAAAATGACATCCATTTATTTCATAAATGGTTGAATTGTGAAGGATTGATATTTGTTCATACGGATAACAGATAAATGAGACTATTTTATTCATTGAGGTTTTCTTAAATTTATTTTATCATCAAACAGTCTATTATCTTATACTCCAGGAGCTACATATTTATAATACCTCATCATAGTAGAGGCAATTTTATTTCAAAAATTGTACCAAGATAAAAAAAAAAAGTAATTTTTTTTTTACTCTGTAGTATATAATAAGAAAGTATTGCAAACGTCAACAATTCTATCTTATTTTGGTTGGTTGGTTGATTTTTGTTGTGTTTTATGGCGCAAGAGCCATGCTTGAATAAACTGCGCCAATATCTTATTTTGATAAATTTCCATGTTTTAAAAATTCCTAGTTCTGAAAAATACATTTTTGGAATGATACGTGTCTGTCTTTTTCTCAATCTGTGAACGAAATAATTCAAAAACGCTTTGAAATAAGCGAAAGAAATTTGGTGTGTGGTATTTCTATACAATATGAAAAAAAAATTTATTCAAAAGAATTTTTTTTATTTGAAAAAAATTTATTCAGATGAATATATTTTTTTTGGGTTAAAGTGAATACGATAGCTCCAAAATTCACAAAACTAAGTAGATAAAATTTAGTATAGAAGTTTAGCATCGAATGTGTGCATCTATATTAAATTTAGAAGCTACATCAGTAAAAGATTTATTCGTCTGTCTGTTTGAGTATTCATTCAAGAGTATTTGGTTGCCTGTTAATAAGTACAATGATTTTACATCATATATTAAAAAGAACCACTCGTTATATTGTACCATAATGTTCAAAGAATAATTATTCCAATTGTTTACATTTGTAAGTTTTATACAACCATTTCCAGAAAACCTAAGAGGAAGTTTTTCAGTCCCTAAAGAATTTCGTAATAGAATTAAACGGGTTTAATTTTTTGTTTCTATCAATCTAGGGAAAATATTGAGTAGACAAAACTATCACATATATAACTAACTTTTAATGATGCCTTTTATTCTAATTACCCTTATGATGTCATATCCTTTAAGCTCATTTTTAATGCTAATGAAGCCTTCTCTTCTTGGACTATGCACTTTTGTTTATAGCACTAATTATCACCAATCTGCTATTAGCTTTATAACGAATTGAAGATAAATAATTGATTTTAAACCATCTCTTCAGATCTTAATTGTATCAATTTTTCTCTAAATGAAAATAATAAAGTCCTGATACACAATTATTTCTTTCTCTATAGTTTTCAGATTAAGCAGGGATTTCAGTTGAATAGTGATTTGATCCAAGCGTGTTCAATTCAAACATTACCAATACAAAACAAGCAAGTTTTAAAGTTTTATGCAAATACGAAATAGTTTGAGATGGGCAAAGGTAAACAAAAGAAGTCAAATGGCGAAATCAATGTTTTCGTCATATTTCTTATTGGATAATACCTTTCTTATTCTGACGGAAAATCTCATTTGCAGAAATTATCAAAACGAGTATCTATTTTCTCTGTCTATTGAAGAATATATATTACAGTTCGAAATTGTGAATAATTTTCGTTAAAAATTTTTTCAATTATGGAGGTGAAATAAACCGGAGTTTTATTGTTTATTTCATTGGATTTTCAGTCAGAAATTGTAATAGGAAGATATGGAAATATTTCGGGAAGATCAGTCCCACTGGATTGAGGATAACAAGGTTAAATAAAAAAAAATGCCCTGAAAAGTATACATTGCTCTTCTACCTAAATAATATTTTATTTGGCATACAGATAGCAGCAATATTTTCGTATAGGTGAGAAAATATGAAATATATATTCAGCTTACCTTTTCCATAAAGTTTATTGCTGCATTTCCGAATTCTGTAACGTATCACATATTTACCTTATGAAAGGATGCATAAGGATTCCAGTGAGAACATTTTATGGAAGAAAGAAAAGGAAAAAGCTGTTTTCTTGAATAAATTTTCATCCAAAAAATTATTGTGATAGTAAAAACACTGACGATAAATGACATTCTTCTGTTTCTGTCTTCTCCTTTGCGAGTTATGTAAATGAAAGTCATATGTCTTCGCCAAACCGGAATTCTTCATGGCTCACTCTAGAAAAGCCAGAGAAGGGTATGGCGTTACTCCCCCCCCTCGAGAGTAAATATATTTCATGCATATATTTGATAATATTTTTCTACTCAAATGTATTATAAAATGGGATCAAATAATGGGTTATACAAACAAAGCAAAATGAATAAAAGCTGTTGCGTAACTTTACATTCATTTGAACTACAGATGGTTATCAAAATAATGAAAACACCTTAGATTTATAAAGAATTCTTTATTACTATGGTGTAGGACCGCCTTTTGGCATGCAATAACAGCTTGGATTCGCTCAGGAATCGATTCATACAAATATTCAATAATATTTAGAGGAATATTGTACCATTCTTATTGGAGATATTGTGAAATTTTTTGGAAGAGATGCCTGTGGAGGATATCGATTCCGCAATGAACGCTGAAAAATAGACCAAAGTGGTTCAATTCTATTGAAGATGGGTGACTCTGCGAGCCAATGCAGATGCTTAACTTCATCCTCGTGTTCATCAAACCATGATTGGACAAGTCTCGCTGCATGGATAGGTGCATTATCATCCTGGTGAATTCCATCTCTTACAGGAAACAAAGTTTGCATCATAGGATGAACCTGGTCAGTTATAAATTCTCTATACTTTTCCCCAGTGATCCTTCCCTTTAGAGTTACGATTGGTTAAGCAGAATACCACTACATAGCGGCCCATATCATGACAGATCCACCTCCATGATTGACAATTGGAAGGAGACAATCACGATCATATGCTTGCGCAGGTGTGTCCTCCAAACGTGCAACCGTCCTGTTGTAGGGGAAAATGTGAAACACGATTTATCAGTCCAAATTACTTTCTTCCACCAATCAGTTGACCAGGTTTTATGAGTGTGATACCACTGTAGACGGCGTTTACCATTAACATCTATGACAAGGGACTTGGGAATTGCTGCTCTGCCTTAAATGTTCTGTTTATGAAGGTGCCTTCTAACTGTAATCACTGACAATGGAGAATCCAGATGGGTATTGAGCCCTGAGGTCACTTTTGCTGCAGCTATTCGCTTTTTAGACGTTACAATCCGCTTCAATACCCGACGGTCTGTGTCACTAAGCTTCTCTTTCCGCCTACTATTTTGATTTGCCGAACTTGTCTTACCGCGCTGTGTGTATGCTACCACGACTTTAGACACCGTACGTCTAGAAACGCTTAATTTGTTTCGGTCACATTTACTCCAACTAGACAGGCCTCTTTGAAAATCTGAGAGGTTCGACATATTTACGATTTTGAAAAAAACTGCAAGAGTTACAGAACTTCAATAAAGCTAACACATACTACCAGAATATATACATTGCTATTTATAAAAAAATCTGGTGGATGTTATATTATAATGCTTACGAAGCGCATTCAAAAATGTCACTTTCATTCACAGGAGTTTCCATTATTTTGATAACCATCTCTATCCATTTAGCATAAAGTCCTCGAAAATATATTCTACGTATTTCTCAATTTTCTTGAAAGGGCAATGAAAAGAATTTACGTTCGTTTTATTTCATTTGTCGTACATCTTCCTTCATTCCATTAAAGTAAGTGCTTTAAGATATCAGTATTTAAGATAAAGTAAAAAATAAAATTTTTGCTGTTGGTTAACAAAGTAAAGTATATTTTCTAATATTTAGATAATTATTCTTTATTATCATAAATAATTACTCCAGCAAACAAAACATCATAAAATTTTATATTCTAACAATAGTAGTAATCCATTCCGATTGAATTAATACAAACCGAATTCTTGAAGGGAGAAGAATTCCATCTGCGAGAATGAATTTATTGTTTTGTATTCTAAAACTGGCACTGTTTGATGAGTTAATAGATGGTCATTTTCTTTGGAATGGAAGCTCGCTTCTCTAATTTGGGTACAAGTTAAAAAAAATTGTTAAAAATTCCTACCTGGGAGGCTCTAATAAGCAGACACGCACTCTAGCTCACAAACTGGCAAGTATAAGACACTTGTGAACAATGAAATAAATTTATGATCATGCAATGCACAGTAAAAATGTTGAAACCTATTGACACCCCCACCACACACACACACACACACACACACACACACACACATTTATGAGATTTGATGGCTCATAATGCCCGTTTTATAAATTGCTGTTTACAAAGCGCCATTAAAGACATTTTTTTTTTCAAAAATTTTGTGATGGTATAAAATCTAGTTATATGTAATGATATCTTCAGAAATTATCTTAATATATAAAAATTCAATTTCATTTTTAATTAATTAAAATTTAAAAAACTTAGGCAGAGCTACCATTTCCAATCTCGAAGGTATTTATGCGCCGAAATGAGTAGTTGTAAGCCAAACGATACGGCACTTAGAGAGCCAAAACACAACGCCATTAGTATTAGTAGATTAAAAACAGTCCAGCCTTAAAATAAACAGGTGGTCCGAAAAGTGTGACAGAAATTTCACGAAAGAAAACAAAAATACTTTCTTACAACCAAAAACCCGTTTCATGTTTTAAAACAGTCATTTTCTGAATGTTTTCCTTTTTGAAAGTCTCACATATAATGTAATACAAAATAATAATTAAACGCGAAGCAGTCAAAGATGGCATTAGACAGCATCCTCTGAAATAGAAAATTGGAGGTAAAAATTATCTGTCATTTCAAAATGTCCCCATGCTTAATGAATACAGATGACGTTGCAAGTTTTTTTTTTCCTCCCATTCCAATACTTTCGTAATTTAATTAGATTTTGATTAAGATTAATGAAAATCCCAAACTAATGAGCTTTTGCCTATCATCTTCCACATCCAAACATGCCTATAAAATCATATTTGCGTATCATTTTCATTGCTTCAAGCGAGTCGCTTCGCTGCAAAAAAAGAACCAACCATTTAAATTTCAGTTAAATAAGGAACCTTTTCCTTGTTTAAACAAACAAAAGGATATTACAGTGTCTCTGTATGCAACTGCGAACTTGTTATAACTTTTTCCCATTCTGCAAGCCTCACAAAAGAAATAAGAGTCTCCGCAGCAATTTATGGCATTTTACTTAAATGAGGAGGCGCGTGTGTTAGATAAGGGCTCTCTGCTTTAACTGATAAGGCCGGCACTAATTAAAACTCTGGATTTTATTCCACTCTGGAAAGTAATTAACGAATAGTTACTGCCCATTTTATTTCTGCAGAATTGAGGTTAGTAATGAAACGAAGTAAGCGAAGCCGATATCATCTGGAACGCAGACTCGTGAATGAAACGATTTTGCTACGAAAGGATTAGCACAAATGGCTAAAGAAACTGCTTTGCGCTTCGTTTTCATCAGTTTAACTCATTTGCACAATTAAGGAAATGCGGTGGAAATGTTAATTTTAAAACTGAGACAATATTTTAATGAATATTTTCCAAATGTTTGTAAAAGTGCGGAAAAATATGTATAAAATTTTCCATCTCTAGAAATATACACAAGAGAGTTGGAATTCATAATTGCGCAATTTTTATTCTATTTGAAACTCCTGATAGCTTGCTCACAGATTTAAAAAATATTGAGTATTGTTTTTTAAAAACATAATGAGAAATTATGCTATCTGTTTTTATAAATATCAAAGAAAATTGTGTTAATTAAAGGATTTAAACATGTTTTAAAATTATTTTTAAATTTCCCACTGTAATTTCTAAGGAAAAAGGGCATGGAATAATTTTTGAGAAGTGTATGAATAGTTCTTTTTTAATGACATTCAGATCAAAATCAATATTTCTAATTACACAAACAAAGTTCTGTAGCAGTTGCATTACTCTTAACCAATAGACTTCCAGACAATTCAAATTCTGTCTCCTTGCCGGGACGTCGTCGGAGCCAGAGGGGGAGGATGTAGCAGTTGCATTACTCTTATCTTCTCTTTTGGATACTAGATGGCGATGCCTGATTAGGCCATCCCATATATGACATCACATAGTGCATTGCGATTGTAATTAGAATGAGATGTGATGCTGAACTGTGAAGCCGCGCGCATGAATGTCTTGTCTTTGTGTTTGTTCAGTATGTGAATGTGATTATTAAAAGAAATGTCCCTAAAAACATTCGTCCTGTTGCTTCCTGCACGGATCATAATAATCTACATACCACCGCATTGGCGCCCAACGAAAAAATTTGATGAAACGGAAGTGAAGACGTCCCGACGATCCCAAGAAAAGTTTCCCGCCACCACATTGGCACCCGATGGAAAAGAATTTGTGAGGAAACGAAAGTGACATCGTCCCGACCATCACAAGAAAATTTTCCCACCACAGTTCTTCATATCTGGAACTTAGATGACACAAGATTAAATTTAAAATTAGATAACAATGTTATTAAAAATATTAATGCCCAGTCCATCTATCTTCTGAATTTCACAGTATTACGATTTTACTTATTTTATTAATTTTTTCATGTTATTTTCATGATGTTAAATGGAACCTTTATGTTTCACATGTTAAACGGAACCCTTTTCCTTTCTCCAATGGAAGAAAATCGTAAGATCAAATATTTGAAGAAACAATGAAAACAATTTGCTGTCTGAAATTAGGAATAAAATTTGTAAAAGTTTCTATAATTGTGGAAAATTCGTACCATTCTTAATTTCATATCACTAAAAAAATTATAATTTTGAAGCATTGAAAACTACTTTCGTGCAATGTTATTTTCGGTAGTTATTTCATAAAATCATTAAAATTCATCTTAATTTCCAATTAAAATCCTTTAATTTTCTAATTCAATTGCCTTGTATCAAACAGTCGAGCCATTAGAGTGCATGCATACCTTTATTATTATAGATACGAATGTCAGGAGTTTAGGCGGAAGTTCAATCAAACAAAATTATCTCAAGGTCTTTTACAAATTTCTGGAAGAAATTCGATACACATACATAAAATGGTTTAATGAATAGAATTGTTGAAAAATCTATTCCCTTGAAGGAAAAATTGAAATGCCAGTGAATTACATTAGTTAATCAGTTTGTCTATTCGAGCACACAATATTTCTAGAATTATTTTCATCGACATTTTGTGAAGCTGCGATAATGTACAAGAAAGTTACAAAAGTGTCCGATTTTTTTTTTTTTTTTTTTTTTTTTTGTTGTTGTTGTTGAGGTTTGTAAATTTTGAATCATCGAGTTTGTCTTGGAGTGATTGAATTTTGTCATTATTCAACAGGGAAATCGGAGGTCAAATCTTTACTGGAGGTAAAATCATTGCGACACCTGAAGATATTGAAGAGAAATGAAATGAAGATTAACGTAAGAATCGAAAATTACTCGAGAGTTTTGAAGGAATTCTTGATTTCCAGTATTGATCAGAGGAATATATCCGATTTTGTACCCTCGCTCACACAAGTACAGTCAGTGGACGTTAAAGATTCAAGAATTTACTTGCTGAAAGATTAAGAAAAGAATTATTTGTTTTGAACTCGTAAAAATTTGATTCGTTAATATGAATTCAACTATAATAAAGTTATCAAAGTCAACAACATTAAAGTTATTCTATTCTGCAGATGGATATATAAACCGATTCGTTATTAGACGGAATTTTTGCTTCTTGTACTCAAATCAGAAAATTTTCACTCACTTTTTTTAAATTACTCGTATTCTGATTTATTTCGGCTGATTTATTCGGCCAAGTTTTTAAAACAATTTAGGAATATTTAAAATAAAAATATTTTAAAAGTTCTACACATAAATTTGGATCATAATTATAAAAATATGAATATATAGTTTCCATGACGAGGTAATCCGGCTAATAATTGCATATATAAATGCTCTAATTGAAAATCTCGACTAGCTTCATGAATTTTGGTACAAGATTCTTCTCGATTATAGATCCAAACTGAACTTTTGCATTTTGTCTGATTATCAGATGCATGCCTATTCTCATCAGACGACTAAACTAAACTTAGGAGGTGCATTATTCTGGATCCATACAAAATAAATCAAGCAGGGCACAATGCATTGACTACCTTAAAATCTTAAAAAGGTCTCGTAACTATTAAATTGTAATCATCCGTCTGCCAAATTAGCCATCTAGGGTATATGAATCCTTTCACTACACGAGCATAGGTCCATAACTTGTTCCGCGACTTGTATCCAGAGTGGATTTTGCAGAAGCGCAAAATATGCTATTCAGTAATCCAAAACCGACACGACAACCTCTAAAAATGTTTTTCCCACACAAATTTGCTACCGAATTTTTATCGCAAACTATTTTAAATTTAGAATGATAGTTTTTAATCAGTTGGAAACAATTCTTATGGTGCCTAAATATGAGAAACGATGCGATACAACTCCCTGCAAATATTACTGAAGATTATCAGAAGAAAGCATATTCTCAAACTTCTTGGTGCCAACGTCAGCAATCAGGATAAATTTTATGACAGCAGATATATTCCTATAAATATCACGAATTTAGTGAGACCAATTTAAATTAGAACTATAAATTTGTATTCAAGTACACGAATATTAATTTTCACACAAGACATCCATAAAATAAAGCCAAAACTGTTCAAGTTACAACGGAATGGAATTGGAATAACGCAAATACAAGAGATTAGATCTTTACAAATATGAATTATGCTATCAAAAAATTTATTAGAAAATTTGGTTAATATATGAATAAAAACGATTCATAATTCAAACAATACTAAGAGTTTATTAATCAATTAAAAGCGAGTCTATCAGTTACTACATCTTATGTTGGCCATCAGGGATAAAAGTAAATTTAATGCCGATAAAAGTTAGCATTGAAACAGAACATTGCAAACAATTCAATAATTTGGAAACTATACAGATGCGTCATTTATGCGACTCCTAAAGAGACCAAGGTAATGTTTTTATCCATAAAAAGCAAATTTTCTGGTAAAATAATTTGTTTTGTTTGCATAAAATTTAATATTAGATCGAAGTTATTTAAATTTCCAGGCAAATGTACGCTTTAAAAGATTGCTAAATTTTACCTACAGGTTGACAAATAAGCCGGAATATTAGAAAACTAAATCAACTCAACTTTCATACCTTTATGGAGCAAATTTAAAAAAAAAGTGGAATCCAAGATTTAGAAACAAGGAAATTACCAGTTTAGTTATATTACCTTTGAGAACTAGCGGATCGTATCTAATTTGTATATGAAAACTGTTTCAGCAATCGGACATTAATATGCGTCAAAATACTGACAGATAAAATAGCTTTTTAAAGTAACCGATACATTACTATTGTATTTAATTACATTTTTTGCACAAGTCTGATTAGGTCGAATTTAAAATCTTTCACTGGATGGTTAAGAATTCGTTATATTTTGAATTCTAAGGTGGATCAGGAAATATTAGCAACACGATTTGAAACAATACATTTTCCCATTGAAAGGGGAAAAATTGACAGCAAAAATACATTGAAAAGAAATACGACTCCAATTATTAAAGAAACCAAATTTATTAAATGCCATTTTTTGTACAAAGTAATTTACAAATTTTGGATTTTCACATCGTTCAGTATTTGGAAGAATAGTAATTGCTTTATACAGTAATAATTTCAATCGCTTTTCAACTTAAATTAAACCGAAGCTTGTCAACAATATAGAACAAAATTAGTACATCAAATGGAAAAGTACATTTAAGTAAACATTAAGATTCACAACTAGCATTAAAATTGTTTGTATAACAGTGAATGCTCTAAATAATTACCAAAACAAAGTTGCAATTTAATCTATACTCTATGTGAATTTGCAAGTTAAATTGAGTGAATCAGTTACATTTCCTACTATGAATAAACGCCAATTTTAAATGAAAAAAATTGGCCACGATTAACAGAACATTTGTACAATGAGACCTGACATACTGCGAGAGAAATACATTTGCATACTATACACATTTCATAGATTCATCGAACAAATTCCATTTTATGCTTATACAAGAATCTAAATTTTTATTAATACAAATTTGGAATACGACCATGCTAGATAAAGACAAATACAAGACAAGAACCAAAATTTAATACGAGATAAATTTTAACGACCAGCTGATAAGCAAAAAGCAACAGTACGACATCGTTATGCGACAACGTTTCTTTCCATACATTGAGAAATGATTTACAACTTCAATTACTTAAGATGCCCGCTTTTGAATTCAACCAAAAATCTAATGCAGAATATTGGATTTAAAATAATGATTTTACTTTAAAATCTAAGATTTACTGCACATCGTAAGCACCTGAAGAATTTTTCTGCAGTCGTTATATTTACAAATGTTAAGATCTACACAGAGGACCGTTGAAAGCTTAATTCTTAGGTTATTCAGCAATTGTCTTGCTTTCAAGTTAGCTTTTGATAGCGAAGATAATACAATTAGAAAATATATTTGCCGTGATTCTAGATCTATGAATATTTCATGTTATAAATACAAGACATTTTATCATAAGGCACAAATTACATTGAAATAACAACCTTATTAAAAACCTGATTAAATGTCGCGAAAGCTTAAAATCAGAAATTAAGTTGTACTGCTGTATATAAACACGTATTTCGATTAATTATGGAAGGCTGGAAGATGTATTTATCAGATAAAAATATGCACTGGCACCGTTTCAATTTTAAAGTTGCTGAAAAGATTCTATAATCACAAAATTCTTGGTCAAATTGAATCTAGCGTCATAAGACGAACTAAATACTCTTTTAAAATGCTAGTTTTCCCATTTAGACTTAAACGCAGTTGAGTTTGCAAATATGGATTTAGCTTGAATGCTTCAACAGGATCCTACGTTTTGATTTCAATTTGTCGCCTCCATATTAACGAAGAAGCGATTTGAAAACGTTTATTTGCAAATTGCCTTTCTATTTACCATTGTATAGCTACGGAATAGTGGAAACTCGTATTCCCGAGAGAAGCTTTGTTTTGGCAACAAAATAAATAGAATTCTTTACAGGGACATTCATTGAAATTGGTGCTAAATATGTTTAAAAATTTTAAGTTTATAGGTTATTGTCTTCGAAAGGAGTTTGCATTGAAACAGGATGTGCAAGAATTTATCCAACATTTCGAAAATTCGATTTAAGCCAAACGTGAACAATACCGTACTTCTTTTAGTTTCGAGTCAAGATGCAGCAGTGTTATAATAGACGGGTGGGCTTTGTTTACCCGTTTGTCCTAATTAAAAGGAAGAGGACTGATTATAGAATTTAAGATCTGAAATTTCACAAGCAGATCACCTTAGAAATCTCGATATAAAAGTTTGTTTATGCCTATACCTATTTTCATTCCGTAAAGTTTAAGATGCCGTAGAATCTAAAACACTAGCAAAACCTATGGAATTTTTATCTTAAAAGCCGAGTTGCCGAAGAAAATTGGGTACTGCCAAACAATTTATAAGTCAATTTTTCAAATGCATTTTAGGCAATTACTTTAGACGTTTTGGAAAATATATTGGCATTTGCCTTATCAATCTTGACTAAATTTATCCACTGCGTTTCAAATTCCAAGACATTTCGAATCGATGGTGATCAAGCATCGATTTCAAAATGCCGTCAGGAATTTAAAAGGATTGCCAAGTAACTGGCTAGCACAGTTACTAGCAATCGCCAAATTAGCTCGAGTTATTAATCGACAATTTTCAAAAGGATTTAATCCTCAACCAATACTACAACAAAAACGATTCGGATATCCGATTAATACCTTAGAATACAGAAAACTCGAAGACAAATACTTCCAACTATTTAGTACAGACGAAAGGGATCGGCCATCTTAATACATCTTTCAATTCCATAGTTTTGCTTGGTGCGAGTTAACATAACCTTATGTCTATTTTGCCATTATTTCAAATCAAAATGCATAAAAATGATTGTATTTTTAGAAATTTGATGTGCAAGATAATGTTATAATCGATTGCAGAAGGATTAAAGCTTGATTCCTCATTATTCAAGAAATAGACCGTTTGAATTAATTGAGTTCTCAAATTTCAGCCGAATTTAAGAGTAGTTTGGTTCAACTGCAGAATTTACCAACCCTTATTCAAGCGAAATTCATTTTAAGCGTTCCAATTTAAATTTGGCAATTCAGTTTGGGAAAGAAGGTTTAGAATAAAGTTACAGGCGAAGTAAACTTGAGAAAATTCTTCATCAGATCGGAAATCGCGTTTTTGCAATGAAATTTTTTCACTTCAGAAGACTGAGAATTAGCATGGCAATACTATTACGAAAAGATTAAAGCGAGTTTAAGAACTGAGAATTCCATCTCCTTAAATATTAACCAGACAAGTTCTGTCACTAAATATTAAAAACCTAGTTCGAATGAAAAGGCTCAGTAAATGTTAACTACATTACGTATTTTACGAGAACTTCAATATTCAGTGCGTTTTGAATGTAAATGAAGAAATGCTCATTATAGAATTTTGAAATTAAAAATGAAGTTATAAATAACTAAGCTTCTGAAGAAATGATAGATTTTTGTTCAAAACGTTTCGGTTGCGATGTTGGCCAGACACCACTATCAAAACGCTTCGTTTTTAGGAGCGAAGGACGGCCTCGTCACTTGCCGGCATAGCTACGAGTCGCCTTCAGCTACAGAGAAACGCGAATTCTATTAATTACGATGATTCCAGCTGCACGATTAATTTCAATAAAACCACCATTTAGCAAGAGAGTATTTTCACGTTCATATTTGTATTTTAAGACTTGTCTGGTTAATATATTTTAAATTAACTTAGAAAGTGGGGGTTTTAGAAGATGCTTCTTTAATGTTCAAGAATCGTTAATTTCTTCATAACTGTTAAAACAAACTTTATATTAGAAAATTTTGAACCTTTATTAGCCAAGACAATTTGAGTTAGAACTGAAACTAGCAACTGGGGCATTTTTAAAATACAATTTGACACTGAAAACGAGAGGTTAAACTTTTTCATTCAGGTAAGAAAATTCAATGCGACTCTCTAGAACACACCATTACAGATTAATATTAAATATCCAATTCTTGAAATGACACTATGTATCGAATATTCATTTTAATTAGTGATCGGGAATAGGGGAGGCGATTCTACCGATTTAGTTTTTGTGCCTCCTACTCCTGAAACCACGTCTCATTTCAGCTACTTTGAAATTATGCCCCTGTCCTCCCAACTTTGGTGAAGTCTTGAAATATTGAAACTTTCTAAGCGTATTGACTTATGCAAGTTAATATTAAAGCGCATTCCGCGTTTCTGGGAATAGGCAGTTTCTTCATTGACCTTGAAATGCATATTTCAATGCTTTAATTTAAATAACTTTCGTAAATTTTTGATGCAGTATTGAAGGCATTTGGAATTGTAACATTAGCATTTCTAACTTGCAAATAAACGGTTTTGTTTAAGAATTTCGATTTCTTTAGAGATTAAATGTAGGAATATACCGCTCAAGATAAGATGCAAATTTTAAATTTAAAAATTAAGAAACGGATTATGGAAGCTTAAAAATAATCTGAAGTGTAATTCAAAGTCTGAATAATTACCATCTCTTACAAGCCGTTACTAAACATTTCCTTTTATGAAATAGTTCTCAAATTTTAAGATTGCACGAAGCGGATCCTGAAAAGCATACATCGTCCAGCCTAGAGATGAAATAAACACCAATTCATATAGAAGAATTACAGAAAATTTAACAACTAAAAATTGGCTCCAACTGTCATTCGAAGGATTTGAAGCATTCTGTACAATAATCCCATTGACAGTCAATTCAGTCCTATGGACTGCAACAAACTAGTCATGTTCCTTTAAGACATTACACACGTTTTAAAATAAAATACTGCTTACTACACAATATTTTACATTTTTAAGTTTTATTGATCTAGAATTTTCGATTAATTTAAATATTTAAAATAAGGGAACTTCAACTTTTAAATATGCTCGAAAGTACACTTAGTTTCTAAAGATCTGAAAAATAAACCTAATTACAGATATTGGCATGCAAATAATGAAGTACGTGGGAAATTGAGGCAATTTTATAGTCTATAAGAAGTTTCTTTTAAGTATAAAATTAATATACTGTTATAATTTTGATCTACGAATTTTTGAAATAGTTAAATATACTATTAAAATTAGGATGTTTAATAGCTTTAGATTCGAAGGAAACGGACGGTACGATTTTAAGTATTTACGATAATATCAACTCAAAACTAAACCTGTTGCATTTGACTGGCATGAAGCGAGTTCAAATAGAGTTAATATTCCATTTATGAAATTGTTCGATTACTACAGTAATGACTCGTATGCAAATGAAGATGTTATCAAAACATTCAGGATTCAATTAAAATTTTCGGTAGACTTGAATATGCGACAACTGGGAAGGAGTGACAATAGGAGTACCGATCTCATTGACCACTGGTTTATTAACCAAAATTTTAGGTTGCATTTAATTTAAAATAACTGCAATACCGATTCTGATAAAGGGGAATATATATAATGTACAGAATATAGCGAGATGAATTTGCGTATTTATATTATATTATATCTAAAACTGGATTCAAAAGAGCAGGTTCAATTTACAAGAACTGCCTCTTAAAAAGTTGAAGTATAGAACGAAATAAAGGAAGAGTTAGAATGTGAACATCTAAATTTACCCTCTTTGTTCTTGAATTTCCTCAAATTGACAATTGACTTTCTAAAAAAGACTGAAAAACCCAATGGGTTTTCGGAAGTTCATATTTATATTAAAATTAATCATTCAATAAGAATAGTTTGTAATGGTTGTATTCTAATTTTGATCTCGGGTAAAAAGTTAAGATCTGTGTGCATGAGTATTTACTATTAGTCGACAGGTAATTAAAGTGAAAATTATTAGTTCCGTTTTTAAAGATACTGTTTTAATCTTGTTGTAACAGAAGCAAAGTTGCTACACATAAAGCGTTTCTTTACCCAAGACGATTCAAGATGTTTAACCGACATACTAACAATTCCAATGCAGGTTAATAGTCCAACAGCACATTAAAAGTTGCTTTTGATTGATGCCAATTAAGTACAAATTACATTTCACAGGTTCGAAGTGTTCCACTAAACTTGTCAATTTTTAAGTCCCTCGAAGCATTTATTTTTAAGATTGCTACAACCGAATTCGTTAACACGTCAAGTACCGACTCCCTGGGGACCGATCCTTTCCATTTAGACTGCCGGTCCCAAACAGCCTAGACGGAAAGTAAACAGAGGCCAGTATTTAACGTGCTATTCATCTAGTCTTTTTCCTAGTCACCCTTTTCCTAGTTATTCGAAAAGAACCAGTTCGGTGTAATTTCCACTTTTAACATTGGCATCTGAACTCGTCTATAACATCGATACTAAAAAATTCAATCTACATTATATTTGTACTGTTCTATATCGTATTAATACTTTGAATTGGTTACATTTTCTTTAAATTATCTTTATTTTAAAAAGAATACTTTTGGGTCCTATTAAGCGATGATTGCCAAGTACTCGCAATAAAGATCAAAGTACCAAAATGCGGCGAATTAAATTTCCTTAGTGATTTGTGATTTTTCCGACAACATTTCGAATGCAAATCTTACAGGCGCTTGCAAGTGGTTTGAGGAGATGTCCGTTGGTAACAGTAAAGATCAAAATTAGTCGAACCTTTATTCTACGAAGCTTATTTAGTATTTAGAAATTCAGATAGTTACTTGTTGCCAAATTATTTTAAGATCAGCTTAAAATATTGATACAGGAATTTGGCTTCCCGGATAAATTAGGAACCTTTAATTACTGAACGCATTTGAATTTTTCCGATACGAAAGCGAAAAGCATTTCCTGATGGCCAACACTAGTAAGGCTGCAACTTTTTTTTCAAATTTACTTCCTAGCTTAGATTTTCCATATGCTTCTAAATGGTTTGAGAAAATATTAGCAAGAATAAAGATGAAAATTAAACCTTTGCTGTACGAGACTTGAATATTAAACTCAAAAACAATTTGCTACCAAGTGAATACTTTAAGATCTACTCAACATATCGATATTGAAAATTGAGGGGGGGGGGAGTCAGAAAGATTAAGAACCTTTATTACTGAATATTTGAGAGATTTTAACAATAACAGTCCAGACAGTGCGATTTTTTATGGCAAGTATAAATAGGACTTATCTGAAGGCTACTCACTTGGTATAAAATCGAGGCTTTTGCCTTACGAAATTCAGGATGTCATACAAACGAGCGACTATAGCATAACTGAACTGATTTAAAGATTTATACTCGTGAAGGGAATATTCAATAATAAGAATGTTGAAGTGCAATTAAGCAAACGGGTGTTTCAGATGCTTTGCTTAAGTATTTGATACAGTTAGTAGGCAATTATCGACAGTTTGCAGTTTTCCAATACCAATTTTAACCCAACTTCAAATATATGCATGTTAGTTGCAATTTTTAATCTGGTTTGGGGAATATAGTTCTCGGTAGCTTTGTCCGTTTCATTCGAGGTAAACCTGAAGACGCTTAAGAAATATAAAAATTTAAATTTACCAGTTTGAAATCTATTCTAATATATATTGAAGTTCCCTTGTTTAATGTAGAAAAGATTTTACAATCTGTTAAGTTAATTTTAGGTTTACGAGTACAGTTTGAGAAATATATTTCTCTAGAAAATTAAATTTTAGTTTACGTGTGAAAGTTCATTTCTTACAGATAATGCACATGAAATAACCCAGATACTGCGCCAAGATATCCAAGCACGCAGAAGTACTTTTATCCGACATCATCCATCTAGCTAGCTGTTTGCACATTCCAAGTTTTTGTAGAATAGGTAAGAGAACGGCTATCGTGATGAAGGTAATACTAGATCGATATTCAGACCTTTGCTCAGGGGAGAGTATGATATCCTGAAACAAAATTGCATTTGGTGAATAGGATGATGAAATCTGACGTTTAATATAGCGACAGTTAGCAATACATGAGAATTTTCATGCAAGATGAGGTAATTGAACTACTGCAAAATGGAATCAAGGAAAAAATATTCGCCAATTTCTAATAACTATTTTTTAAATTGAAATAAACTGTTCGCTAGATCGAGATATACAATTCAAATAAGCCATTACCGAATTCAATGCCACTTTTGATTTCCAACTTTTTCACTTAACCAAAGAGTGCTTTAAGACTTGGTCATCGGGTGAGTTCAGAATGCGCTAATAATCCATTTTTGGATTTTGGTTATGCTTCACAAACGAAGTTAGTATTCATTTATACAATAGAATGGAAATATCGAGTATTATTAAGAGGATGCAAGCAATTGTGTATCTCGAATTTGCAATATAGTGTGAAGCATCATTAAATTTTTCAAATTTCGACCATTTGTTAATGGCCAAGTACGTTATTTAAGCCTTGCAGTTTCAACTCGTGAGTAATGAAATAATCTAATGGATTATTTTCGCGGTAGAAACAAAAAGCCGCTATACGCAAGTTGACAATTTATAATAATTACAATCTAATTTATAATAACTGATGCACAGATAAATAAGATTTTAATTTTGTTAAACGTGTCATTCCACAATATGAAAAGTTATGTACAGTTTTAAAATAGAGGGTCAAAATTATGCAGGAGAAGTGGATGCAATATTTCCATTTTTAATCCTATTTAACGATGCTGCTTCCTGAATAAGAACAATTTTTAACAGTACTTTATATATTTATATTAAAAGTTTTGGCGATGTGACCCTCGTCAATAAGTAAATTGCACCCAACTGAAATCTGGCTTTAATACCCATATCTTACTCTTATTATTTGCAGAAAAGCATTTTTTATTTCTACTGCAAGACTCCTCCCCTACAAGTTGATCCGAAATCTGCGAATACTACAATATATTCTTATTGATAAAAGGAATTGGACGTGTATTAAGGAAGCAATTGGATATTGGCGCAAAATACTATTAAGTTAAAAACAATTGTAAAACGCAAATATAAAGTACAAGTGTTTGAGATCAACGAACATACAATGAAAGAAATGCGAATTTTCTGTAAAATAAAAACGCAGATTCACTACAGTCAAACTCGAATCCGACTTCATATGCCGTTATTTATTTTCCTATTCAAACAAAAACATCAACTTAAGGAAGTTCTCCATTCTAAATCAGAACGAACAAGAGTATTCCTCGTCAATTATTTAAATTCTTAATCGTTTCCGTGTCTTCTATCAGCATCGATTTATCACTTGAAACCAATAGGAAATCCAACCAATCAAATACGCTATAGTTTGATACATCTGGAACGGCCAATTTATGCAAGTATTCCTTGTATAAATTGAATTGTTTAGAATGCCCATTTTCTAAGTGGAAAGTCATCTAAATAAGGACCGTTTGAGGATTAAAAGAAATAGATACCCATAGTAATTGGCATGGACGCTACCTAATGTTTAATTTTATATTCCTTTTCTAGTGTCAGAATAAAATTGCTTTTGAATCGGGCTCTTAAGTTGTATGATGGTTTTATTCAACTTTTGAAAACTTACCACGCATCTTGCACTCAAGGCAGTGCATAAAACAATTGCAAATTCCAAGGTTGAATCCACCACTCCCATCTGTAGTTAATGTATTAGCAGTAACTGGCATTTTCACGCAGACGGGGGATAACCTAAAAAAAGACATTTGATTAGTGACGAAGTTATGCGAATTTTTTTTAAGTACATTTTTATTAAAAAACCCCCCTTTTCAATTCTGGTACACCATTATCGGGATCTCACCTAAATTAAACAAGGGTATAATCAGGATAGAAGGAGCTTACGGAAAACTGAGCAACTTTGAAGAGTGAAGTTGCGCATTGTACTTGGAGGATTCTCATTTGTAAAAACCATTTTCTAAATATGTAGGAATGTGCAAGATGCAATTAAAGTTTGTTGCTGCAAAACATTTACGGAATTTGTTCTTTTTCTGACCTAGAGTTTGCTATGGTTTATTGTTACTGTCAATTGAATTTAATTTACATGAAGAGAAACGATGGACGAGCTGTGAGAATCAACTTCCAGGAAGTGCTAGAATGTTTACGATAAATGAGTAATCAATACATTGTTTAATATATTGAAGATTGAACTATAGAGCAATAGTTTCACTAATAGACAAATGAAAATAAAAGGAAACTATTTTTACCGAAAATTAATCATTTTATTTCTACCTTAAAATTCTCCAAAATATTTTATAAGTTAATATAAACTACCTACTCGGCTGTAGTTTTCTTATTTTTGACATTTCTTTAACAAAGCGTGAAAAGATCATTTCCAGCGCATTTGAATGAACTAATTTACAAGTACAATATCAAAACGCATTTTCTGAAAAATGAGCATGTCATTAAGATTCATGGAAAGCTCAAAGTCAATTCAGTCGAATTTCATGAAATTTGATAAGCATGGATGGAAGGATATGAGAAACCGTGGATTTTAATATAGCTTCATTTAGAAAAGTTCAGAACAGACAGATTAATAAGAATCGTTAACGGCAACTTCAAGTTCTCTTAAAATTTCTATTAAAATAATTTTTATTTTGTGGTCCGTTACATTTTATGTAGTTTAAGCTATATAGTTAAAAGAATTTCCATTACTTTTTTTTTACACGCTTCATTTTCCTTCACATTGAAAATTGATAAATTTTTATTCCTTCGCTTTTGATTATTTTTTTAATACTCTTTGCTTTCGTCTAATCAAAGAAAAAATATACCCTTTCCTTCCGCTTAATAGTTCTTTCAAGTATGCTTTAGCTATTTGTTACAATAAAGAAATGTTCATGCATTATTTAAAAATTCATCTCTAAACCTAGTCAGGAAAATTAAAGTCTATTATTCCGATATTAGCAAATTTGAAGAAAAGCAAACAGACATTCGGCAATGCGCAGCTCATTTTTTGCTATAGATACAAGTTGATTTAATGATGATAGTAGTGTACTTCATACATACAATTGTTAATTTTGAGCCTTCCCCACTTTCACGTTTCATTTCGGACAACCTAAAGATGCGTATAATTAAAAATACGCAATCTATATGGCCATGAGAGCTTTCATACCAGTATAAAATAGGTTTTAATCGGAAATTTGTATTCATTTTCTAGAAATAAGTTAATGACCAAAAATTCACTTCTCGTAATATAATCTGTATAATATAACGCAATCTGCGATAGAACCTTATTTCGGATATTAAAATGCATCATTACATGTAGGTAGGAGATAATTGCAGTTGCGTAATTGGAATTAACGTTGGAAGTCTTTACTGCGTTTTATAAATGTATTAATATTTTTCCATTAACAAGTTGAATTTCGTATTATGGTGTATATAATCGACGTACTAAATTTGGATCCATTTTAAGGCATGGTTTTGATTGGGGGATTTAAGGAAGTTGGTTTAATATAAAAAGTCTTGCATATAATTTGCTATAAAAACAAGCATGTTTGAAGTTGTTTAGCGCAATGCAATGAAACGGATGTTTCCCTCAATGCAGTATTGAAGTGAAGATTGAACCTTATTAGAAATCTTTATGTAAAAGATTCCGGTTGAAAAGCATAGCATGGCCAAAGAAAATTATTTAACCGATAAGTTCACCCACTGCATATGTAATGCATAGGAGTATCCCATTACAAAGATTAAGAAATAAACCAAGACTAAGAGCATTAAATCGATACTTTTTCCATCGTCTAACTCGGTACAATTTTTTACATACTAACACCTTTCATGTTTCCATTTTAATTACGAAAAAAATCAATTATTAAGATATGAAATGCTATTTTACTTTTAATTATATTGTCCGTTTCATTAAAGACAATACAAGACATAAAAGACAAATATAGTGTAAAGAAGTAAAAATTTCAATGCTTGTAAAATAATTACAAGCATTGAAGTTAAGAAATATAATCTTATGAATAACCATTAGAATATTACTTACCAATAAAAAGGCAGTTCACCATCAGGTACTACACTAACTAGTTATACGAGCATCTATGTAGGACACGAAACATACTCCAGAAATACATCATGTAATTCGACTGACAGACAACATAAACGATGAAATTCAAACAATGGTTTGTCTTTTTAAAATATCCAGAATATCTCCTAACCAATCAAAATGGTTTTAATCGATATTTTTATATCTACTATTTACAATTATTTGCATAAATCTTACTCGTTTCTATTTATTTGATAGCGTTTCGATGACATGGTGGTTATTATGCTTCGATTAGAATATCACTCATTCCACGATATTTTGTTATCAAAGATACGATTTCTCTAATGATATCTCTATACGATGGGTTGGTAAATGTTAAATCTGGTTTCTTGGGTTAAATAACCTTACATCGATATAAAGTATTCAGGCCATTACTGTTTGTCATTCCAGCTCAGGTGCCAGCTCAGGTGTCGTCCTCGTCATCTGACCGCGGTTCAAAATGACGAGGTCCGTCCCAAAATAGCCCTCGTATTGCTTTACAACGGGACGTTAATATAACTAAACTAAAACTAAAAACATATATAATCAAGATATGAAGTTCGTATTATAATGATTCTGTGTTATGTGTAAGATCAGCGGAATACCCATTGAGTGCTTGATTCTCTTGGTAAAATTGAGATCACAACTCAATTTAACATTATTAGCTTATGATTGTCTACTAGGGTTATAACAAATAAATGGTAGCAATCTAAAGGAAGAGCACCATATATTTTATAAAACTCGCACTAATAAGAAAGGTATCTTCATAAACAATGACAATGACATAACAATGAAATGATGATAACCATGTTTCAAATATATATCTCTCTCCCTGTTGGAAAAGAGTCATTTTACATTTAAATACGAAGAAAAAATGTACAGTTTATTATTAAATATAAAATTTAAAATATAATAAGCTGTTTTAATCTACTAGCTGCTCACCCAAAATCTTCATACAGAGTGTTTGCTGAAATCATTCTACTTTCTATTAACTTGAAAACGGCGATAATTATTGCCCCCTTAGAAAAACGCAATTTACAAAAACTCTGAAATATTTTTGTACATTGTGGAGCAATGCAATTCATATGGGGCAATAATTAATTTTCCATTTGAATTCATATATTGGAAATTAATTTAAACATGATCCGCGAGCCCTCTTTTGTTGATTTAGGTTCTTATTTGAGAAAGTTGAATTATTGAATTACCACTTTAAAATTAAAATATTGGAACTTGTTTGAACTGTTATATTCTGAGTTTGAATTATTTTGACAAAAAATTATGTAACTTTAAATTAAACTCTGTAATATTTATTTTAGAAATATGTAATTGTAATCATTAATAAGGATAGAATAAAAGTTTGAATTCTTTACTTAATGCTGACATAATATTAGAATTAACACAGAATAGATAAGAAAAAAGAAAAGATTTTCAAAAAGGAACATTAGTAGAATAGGATTATATAAAAAAAAAGAGAGAGAGAGAGGGAGAGAAAGAGGTTTGTTGAGTTGTTTCCTGCCTGTATGTCGGGGGTAACCCCCCCCCCTCCCTTCTTGTCTTATTTTTATTTCAAAGTGAGATTATACTGATAAATTGTAGGTAAGCTTACAAGATATTATTCAGTATTTACCTATTATCAACAACATATAGAAGCTCACATAATACGAAGAAAAAGAGCCGACGCAATTCTAGCAAATAATTTCTCTGAAAAATTCCCCAGTCAAAATTAATATCATTAATCGGTAAATTGTTTTTAAACGTCCTTGTGAACTCATGAATTTATTGTGCTTTATTTTTCGTCTTTGCAAAACAATAGGTATTTAGAGAGACAACATTTTCATTCAGTGTTTTATTCTTTAGTGAGAATAAAACAAACAAAAAAACGATATATATATATATATATATATATATATATATATATATATATATATATATATATATATATATATATATATATATATATATGGGTTTAATGATAACAACAAAAAAGAAATTTGTTGCGTTAGGGAATCAAACTTTTCAACCGTGTTTGCTCTTAAACTCTCACTTAAAATATATTTATTTGCTTTAAAGAAGCTTTTTCAGCCGTTCTCCCTCTTTTGGAAGGTCACAAAAGAGAAGCGGGAGAAAATAAAGTTTATTCCTACTTCTGGATTTGTGAACTTGACTGCTTGTCAAATTTCGAATGACATGCATGCATCTTCCAGAATTCCTCGAACGTATAAAGGATGAAAAGAGCTGGATAGGTGCTTCTGACAGCTCTTTTCCGCCTATCACATGTTTGGTCATCGCAACGGACGAGTGAAAAGACACGGATTATGGGATTTCCTGAAAGACAAGGACTTTGTTATCCTAATAAGGTAGAAGGACTGGAATTACTTACAGTCTTGTTTTTGGAAAAAGAACGACATGGACTTACTCATATTAATATCATTGGTTTAAAGGCGCCATTCATGCATAGTTGACAGCGAATTGCTGTCAAAACATTGCTAAGTAAAGAAGATTTTTTTTAAATCTGTACATTAGCCTTTAGCAATGAAATTAGATGATGAAATGTACATCTCGTTTAAAGTAGTCATTATGATTTTTATTCATTAAATTAAACTAATTTCTTACTATTGAACAAATAGTAAGTACAACTTTTTACAATAAGAACAACTGCATTGAAAGAAATTTCAATAATTGAAATAAAATTTTCTAAACAATGGATTAGTTTGACCATTTGAAAGATCTTAAACTGTTTAGTTAAAATATTGAAATTAATAAATTAAACGTTTTAAAGAAAATAATTTCAAGGCTTTTTGATTCAAATGAACGAAGAAATTATTTAAAAATGTTTAATAAGCATTAAATACAGGTACTTCTTTCTCTAATTTAATATCCAATAATCTTCCTCTATTCTTAGTTGTTTTCCCTTGATATTATTGATATTAATTTAATAATGTCAACTAACTAAATAATAAATAAAAAATTTATAAAAAGGTTTAATTAAATTTGCATTTACATAATAAGTATAGGACATTTCGATCGAGTTATACATGCAAAATAATGAAAATAATTGGTGAAATCGGCACAAAAATCGGAGCATAAATAAAAAATGCACAGCGATATAGTAGTTTTTGATATTTATCTTTAAAATGGAGAATGGTAGTGGATAGATAACCATTGATCCAGGAAATATAAATTTTCATATGAAATAAAAATTGTAGAGATAATCGGAATCGTAATTCTGGTTATAGAATTGTGTCTTTTTACATTTCCAATTATATATAAATAAATATATAAACTGTGTTAAAATTTTAACATCAAAATTTTTCATCTTTGGGATATGTTATAGAGAAATAGATTGTTTGTTTGTTTGTATAAGAATATTATTTAAGAATCTGAATAATTATACTATATAAGAAATAAGAAAGTTTATTATATAAGAATTTGAGGAAATTTAAAATATTGGAAGGAAACTTGGAAAAGCAGAAATATTTTTTCATTCGTTTCCAAAAACAGCATTTTAGTTCTTTTTTAATGCAAGTTATGAAGACAAAGGAAACACTATTTAGCCTTTATTCTTCGACACTAATAATATTATTTGAAAGTAGCAAATATTTTTTCAAACTCTCATATGAATTGTAAAAGTATCCATTTTCATTTTATTTTATTTTGTACTTCTTGAGACAAACTGGATACATTCTTGAAATTTTTGAAACTTTCCTTGTCAATGATAATATTTTTATCGATATGGAAAAAAAAACACTTTCTCGGAATTGTTAAAACCAATTTTTATTAAGCCTCTGTGTCACATAAGATGATAAACTTTTGTGTTGATTATTTATATGTTAAAGGATCAAAATCTTTTTACTTTTTACTCAAAAATTTTCGAAATATTTTCATTTTTTTTTCAAAGAATTTTTTTCTTAGGCTTCTTCCTGTCAAAAGTCGGGAAAGAGAATCTGAAAGAAACAAAACTAGAATTTCCATTCGGCTCACAGTGTCTCGAATTATTTTGATAACATAATATTTTTGTGACAAGTAAGCATTTTTTCCTGTTCGATTGTATAAAAAAAATAGTAGAAGACTCATAGGGTTCTGACAACTTTTTCCAACCCATTTCCTGATTGGCCAGCGTAGTAAACAGGAAAGAAAGATATGTATTATGGAATATTGTGAAAGACAGGAACCGTGCTGCTCTAATAGAATAGAAAAACTAATATAACGTACAGACTTATTTCTTTGAAATGCAGTACACTATTTATCTCTAATTCATATCATTCGTTGCAAGGCATCATTCAAATCCACTTAGTAATAGACTTTTTTTTTTAACTTTACTATTGAACCAAATATGTATTTATTTTCTATATAATTTCAGCTGTAGAAAATTCAAACATTGTTATGATAAATTCGAAGATAGTTAATTCTGAATATTAAATTGGATGTCGAAAAGAAACAGTTTAAGATTTATATTTGGAACATATACAACATATTTTTTTATGATTCAGTTGATAACACGCATTTATCTTGATCCAGCATGCAATCCATACTTACATAAATGCTACTCTAATTTTAAAAACAATAACAAAATATATCATTCGCCTGTAAATATACACCAAATGAAGCATTATAAGATTAAAATAACTTTTCATTGCATGATTAGCAACCTGTATCTAAAGTCATCTAGGATTTTAAATTAGTCAGAGTTTAATCCTGACGCTGGCACTATTTGATTTAATAAAAACTTCACAAGATTTTTATGAATATTGAATAAATTTCACAAAAATGTTACATATATTAATATGTAATGAAATGTTCGTAATATTTCTTTCGTATATTGTTCCAAATTTATTGAAAAATAATAAAATATCATTAAAACATCATATACTTTTTTTTACTATTTAGTACACTTATAACATTAATTTGTGGGCATAATATGAGAGTTTAGAAAGGAGGTACAGGATCAAATACCATTTTCATTATCTGATCAATGTTCTAATTTTTCCTACTGATCAAGATAGAAAAAATCTTCGAAATTTTCATTCCAAAATCTGATACTTAGTTTCAAATCAATAAATTAATTAATTCAAACAGATACATTTATATTTTAATAAAATTTTTCATTTGTGCTAACATATAAACAATAAAAAAATATTCCAATTTGTATATTTCAAATTTAAAATAATTTTTTGAAAAATATGTGCTTCAAAATCATGTTGCAAATGTGCGAAGGGCAGATAGATAAATAAATCTCAATTTTAATCATATATATAATTTAATGTAATTTTTAAACAATGTTTAGATTATTTATTTATTTATTTTACTTTTTATATTAATGGTAGTTTACTTTTTTCATAGTAACATCTGAAGCTCCTCATGTTTTTATAATCTGTTTTTCTACTCAGATTTTTGATTAAAAATTAATTTCTACTTTCTCTTTTATTAATGAAGGCATGTTTTAAACTTTTTAAATTATTTTTTCGTTTTTGGTATATAGTGCATTTTATGAATTATTATTATAAATATTATGTAGAAATTTTAAAAAAATTCTGAATTCATCAGTTTAGATGGCTTACTTGCATAACATAAGAAATGCAATTAAAATTATTTCATTAACTTACACTTAATTTCTGAAAGTACAAAAGTATCGTCTTTTTTAGAGACTTGTACATCTGTAAAGAATTTCAAACTTAAATATATCAAGAAATGCGCAAAAAAATCAATTATAAAATTCCATCCTTCAAATTTTAATCAATTCTAATTAAATAAAAGTGTATATAAACAATTGTGTACAAGCTCAGGAATTTTCTGTAGAAGTCGAGTGATTAAAAGATATTGGTAACAAATATTTCCGAACTAAACAAAGACTGTCATTGATAGATGTAACTATAAAATTTAATAGCAATGAATTGGAGAAAAATTGTTTCTTCTGGTTCTTTCGGCTGACCTGAGAAATGTCTTAATCAGTTTCCTTTAATTCTATGGTTTCTTGAGCATGTGAAAGAAAGATTATGTCGTGAACTTTTAACCAATAAATAAATTTCCAGGAAGGACTCCGAAGACCACTTAACAAACAACCCACTGTGAAAAAGAGATAGAGGATTCCGATGAAAGAAAAAACAGTTTCCTCTTGATGTAAAATATGTCCGATAGATTATTCTTTCTTCTTTATCAGTACTGTGACAGAGACTCTTATCTCGATGGTAGGTGGGCTAGTTTTATTTCTTAAAGGAAACTATATCAATCTATGCACCGAAAGAGCTTTTGATTCTTTTTAACATTCTATGACCTTATCATAGGAATTAATTAATTAATCCCAGAATACCACCGTATAATTAGTTAGGAAGTCAAATTAAAACAAAAAACTTTTTTCAAACCTTTGCAGTGATGGAAAGCTCAGAATTTGAATAAAATAAAGCAATAAACCTCTGGTTTCAGTTCAGTTACATGAAGATAACGTTTTAAAACAACATTCGAGCTATTTTGCGATGGACCTCCTAAATTTGAACCCCGGTAAGATGACGAGGACGATACTTGAGCTAGTACCCCTCTCTCCAGGCTTCTGCATCACACAAACAGGAGGACGCTTCTCCCCTATAGATTTAAAGTTCATCATTTCCGCTTACACGTCTGTTCATCTGTGGAATCGGATCTCGAACCCTAATCCCTGAGGTTCCGGAGCCGAGACAGGCCACCGCGACCCCCAATAACCTCTGGGAGTGTCCTCCTCAAAAGTTTATAGCGGATATTCCAATAAAGATCTTATTCCTTCCTCTGCATAAAATTATGGACTTAGGGTAAGACATTAGGGTAAGATCTATTACGAGAATATGTATATTGAACACTTTTTTGCCTGGCAAAAAATATTGATTTGACACAAAACTACAGTTGCAGTCAGAAGATAATATACCCAATTGCGTTGATTTAAGTCATTGCGTATATGAGTTTATGCATTTGCATGCCTTCGAAAGTATTGATCTGCAGGCAATCAGCCCTTCGACGGATTTGATTAAAAATTTGATAAATATCAATATTTTAGATGTTAAACATTGTATCTAATTGTCCTTTTGCAAATGGAAGTTCATTTGTTCTCGAAAAGTCAAACAGATAGAACTCCTGTGAATGAATAAATATATAGAACAGACTAATGAAGTTTTAAAGATCAATTTGAGCTGAACGGATTTCTTCACCTATAATAATCTGAAATTATGCAAAATGATTGAAGATTTGTTCCTGAACAATAAAGATTTTAGGAAGTGGTGACGTTTTGCATTAAATAATGCCAAAATCGTGCTGTTTCATAATTGATATATGTGTTTCAAGTATTGAGGACTCAATGCTAGTAACCTCAAGTTTTAAAATGGATTGGGGAGGCGTTCAGTATGTTGCTTCTATTCCGGCAATATAGCTTTTAACGGTCTAGACTGAAAGTCTAAGACGAGCTAATGTTCATAATTATTCTCACAAATCAGGAAGTTCAGCTTCGGTGTGACTTGATGTTAAATAAAATTAAGCATTTGCTCATAGTTATCGGATATGCATACATTACTAATAACAATATATGCTCAGCTTAAACATCTTGCCTATCTATAATCTAGTCTACACTTTTAAAATATAACGATTTTTTATTTGGAAGAATTGTTTTCGATTAATTTATATGAATTTCTTACATTTTGTTTTGCAACTCTTCCCTATATTTAGTAGGCTACTATAATGATATGGGTTTGCTTAGCAACACTTGATTCTTTCTGGCGATAAAGTTGAACAGATGTGAAAATCAAATAGAACTACTTTTCTTTTGAATGTTTTGGTTGAGTACATGCGAAGTTTCCGTCCAATTCATTCGATGTATGTTAATTTCTTGGATTTTACAGCAGCGAAGAAGGTCTAACAAATCTAACAGCATCAATTTACTCTGTAGCTTAAAGAGGTAATTGGTGACTAGGTTACTAATTAGGATTCCTCCCAACTATTATTATCAATGTCATAGCAAAGGTGTTGTTGTTTCTTATGGCACTTGCCATGGACAAGCCCGCTGTTACGAAGACAGCGATTTTAAGCCGGTGGGAGAGCGTCTCTAATTTTTATAGTAGCGCCAATTAGCGCCAAGAGTACGACTTTGCTACTCATGCATCACTCATTCGCTTGCACAACCCCTTTTTACAGGAGGGCGCATTCACACATCTCACAGATAGAACAACGGAAGAACAACCATGCCCAAACCGGGACTCGAATCCAGGACACCCAGATCAAGGAGAAGACGAGCTACCCCTTGCCAGGACGCCGACATAGCAAAGTAAATGGCCAAGAGCATGCTATTATTTTTTCGTGCCTTGACCTTATGTGACAATAAAAGAAATAATAAAAAACATTCTGATGTTTCCTTAACAAGTCGCCCTCTTACATTTACGCCCCGGTATCGATATTCATTTCACTCTTCATTCACACACCTCTGAAATTACTAACAAATTCAGCTGAAGGGAATAAAAGAAGATCACAAAAAAGACTATAGGCTTCTTCATCTTTTGATTCTGCATCAATGTATTTTATATAAAATTGTAAAATAAAGATGGATCTTGCTTATTTCTATTCTAATAATTTTTGAATATCCTAATAATTTTTATTGATCCTAATAATTATTATATTTTATATAATATTTTGATCCTAATAATTTTCATATTTTATATAATATTTTGATCCTAATAATTTTTATATTTTATATAATATTTTGATCCTAATAATTTTTCTATCCTAATAATTTTGATTTCTTTTTACAAAATATTAAAAAATTCCTCTTGTTAAATCATTTTCTGATTTCCAGATCATGTTTAATGTCTTCAATATGCTTTATTTATACGTGTATACAATATATAAGTATACAATACATATGGATAGATTAAATAAGTGCAAATTCTTAGCGACCAATAATAATCTGATGGTGAAGATCAGCAACGAAATTACATTTATCAAGAGATTTTTTTTTTAAATGTAGCCAGACAATTTTATGAGTGTTAATTTTTATCCATTTTATCAACAATTTTTCTCGTAAAACAATAGATACCTAACTGATCAGTTTATTCCTAAGTTATTTCTTAAAAATGAGAATTAACTGCCTGCTGTTGCAAGAAAAGACAATCGATAAGCCCTGAATAAACAAAAACAAGAAAGCGGGTTGTATTTTGATGAAAAGTTTGAGAGTGAAAAAAAGCATAGAGCATGATTCACTCAACCTGCTTATTTCTTTTCTGTTTTTGACAACCGCTCCCATTCCGGAAAATTCGTTATCCCTTGCTGACAGGCAATTCTCCCTGGAACAAACGATTTCCACTGAGTAAATTAGAGGTCTCTCCCAGTGTTGTCTGCTGATGTGCGTTATAACAGCAAGGGGTGCAAAGTGATGATAAGCTTTGAAGAATGGAAATAGAATTTTAAAGAATATTTGCCTTTCTACAGATTTTTTAAAATATTTTGAAGAAGATTTTATTAGATTAGCTTACATATTGAATGGAATTCTGTACTTGTGGTAGCGTAGATCACTGCATCAAGGGACAACAAATAGTTTTAAAATGCTTAATCATCTGCACTCGCTTTAATGTCATCGAATAACTTTTAATTAATTATAAATTTTCTTTATAAAAGGTTCATCGCAGAAACTTTGAAAATGAATAATTTTTATTTTGTGTTTTATTAATGTAGAAACTTGTGAATAAAAAGAAATCTTATCGAAATGGCCAGAGACTACTTTTTTAATAACAACATATTCCATGTATTCTATTTCGAAATTATATACTATGTGCAACATATTTTAAGCATTTTGGAAGATAATTTCATCATTCATTTAAAATATTTATAAATCAAACATTGTGTTAAAAAATATTCAAATATCAAAAACTTTGCAATTCCTACATTTTTAAACAAACCTAAAATTTGTTCTATGACAAGGTTTTGCAGTGGTCATTGAACCATGGATGCGTAAAACATTAAAAGTCCCTAATTTTTGTCTTTTTTATAACCGGAATAAAAGATAGAAAAGACCAAAAGACAGCAAACAATAATAAATATCACATCAAATGATCAATAATATCATTTAATCAAATTATCAATCCAATGATCATTAATATCATTTAATCAAATTATCAATCCAATGATCATTAATATCATTTAATCAGATGATAATTAATATCATTTAATCAAATTGTCAATCCAATGATCATTAATATCATTTAATCAAATTAGCAATCCAATGATCATTAATATCATTTAATCAAATTATCAATCCAATGATCATTAATATCATTTAATCAAATTATCAATCAAATGATCATTAATATCGTTTAATCAAATAATCAATCCAATGATCATTAATATCATCTAATCAAAATATCAATCCAATGATCATTAATATCATTTAATCAAATAATCAGTCTAATGATCATTAATATCATTTAATCAAATAATCAATCAAATGATTATTAATATCATTTATTTTTTAATGCCAATTGTAACACGAATAATGTTTTACATATATCAAGATTTTTTTTCTTGCTGGCATGCTTTCTTATTTTTTATAAATTGTTGTTGTTCTTGTTGTTGTCTTGTCCAGTAGTGCAATAGGATTAAATCTGTCCAAAAGTGTCTAAAACGGTTTTATTTTTATAAATATAATTGTTATAACAATTTTTTGAACGAAATTAAATTTAAAAGTACTGAAATACTGACAGCGTAATAGTGTCCTTAATATTCACAGGATGGTAGGAAATATTACTCACTCTATTGTTAAAATTGCTTGTAATCTGTAATAGATCAATCATTAAGCTCTTGGTTTTTATATGGATTGATATGTGGAAATTCGAAAAATCCTTAATAACACATTTTCATTTAACTTTCTCATCCAAATATTCGCCTAATGTTATATATGTGTGTGTTTGAGTGTGCTGTAAGTCTTGAAAGAATTTTCAGCCGTTTTAAAAAACCATTTATTGATAAGTGGAAAGATTAAAGAAGGAAATTGAATGCGATTTTCGATATTATTTGAGCAAGTTCGAGCCATGAGCAGTGGAAATAAATGCGAATAAGCTTCGTTGTTAAAGATTCTGAAAAGAAAAGAGAACAAAAAAGCAAATTCACAGCCTTTTAACAGTTTGGATGAGAAGGGGTTCGGTTTTCCGTTGTGACGCTGGAACCAAATCTAGAGAATTTCCTAGGCGGTAATTTAAGATAGTGAAATTCACCGTTATTGTATAACGCAGCGTTTCTCAACCTTTCAGTATTCGTGGCCCAGTTGTCAACCATAACTTTCATCGCCCCCCCTTACAATAAAATGTATACAACAATAATGTATATTGAGTATTTTGGATTCTGTTTTTAAATTATTTTTAATTAACTGCTAAAACAAGAGTAAAAGCGAGCCAACGTTGGCGAGAAACCACATCTTGCATTTTGGACAAGCGGACAGTGAACAGATGAAGCGAATGAAAGCCGAGAAAATTTAAATATTATATTTGAACTGAAAGCCAAATAGGCAGATAACGTTAAAAGAATATGGAAGTAGAAAAATTCACCAATGAAAGTTAACCTAGACGGGGTGAGCTAAATTTAGAAACGGGGAATACATTTTTTAGAATAATAAAAGAAATAAAACAGAAGCATGACAAAACGAAAGTGAAAAAATAGGAATGTTTGTGCAAGGGAATCTACACGACCGAGGCTGTCTCGAGCATGCGCGGAATAAATGTTTTCTCATAAGAAGAAGGAAAATATTCGATACGCAAGTTTCAATTCCAGCCAGTCTCATTCGAGTCGATCTTTTTTTCGCTATCGAATCAATTGTGAATTTGTATGTTATATATGTTTTCATGTTAATTGCAATTCACCATATAAAATATTCACGGCAGCAGATTTATTCAGACTCATGAATAAATTTTTAAGCGGAAGTAAGCAAGCATTAGACGATAGTCAAGCACTAACAAGTACACAGACGAGCGTGGTTAAAAAAATAAAATCAAGGAAATATTCTCAAGAATACTTAAATTTTGGGTTTACCAGTACTGAAGTAAATGAAGAAAAAAGGCCCCTGTGTATCATTTGCTCAAAATTGTTGGCCGCAGACAGCATGAAACCTAATAAACTTAAACGACATTTGGAAATGCTTCATAGTGAGTACGTCAACAAACCCAGAGAATTCCTCAACTCACCCAGAGAATTAAAATCATATAACAATCAATAAAAATCATAAAAAATTTGCGTGACAAATTGTTTTTAATACAGCTTGACGAAGCAACAGATAGTAATAAAGATGCTCATTTAATTGCCATGTCCGAATTTGTGGTAACATGTCAGTAGTAGAACTACTTTTCTGCAAACCAATAGAACTCAAAACATCAGCACTCGCATTATTTGCTATTTTAAATTATTTTATTAACGAGGCAAACATAGAATGGAAAAATTGCGTCGGAATATGCACCGATGGTGCTCGTCCAATATCAGGAAGATTCCAAGGTATACAAGCACTTTTAAAACAAAAATCGCCTCAGTGCACACATTGCATGATCGACAGAGAAGCTTTGGTTTCGAAAGAAATAAGTCCTTGTCTGAATATTGTGTTAAGTACAGTTGTAACCGTAGTAAATTATATAAAGATGAGACCCCTGAAATCGAGAATCTTTTCCGCACTTTGTGAAGACATGGGTTCAGTACATTCAGCGTTACTATTTTATGGCGAGGCAAGATGGTCATCACGTGCGAAATTTTTGCAACGTGTTTATGAATTAAGAGAAGAAATCGCCATTTCCTAGAAGAAGAAAACAGACAGGAGGCCGAGAATTTTCGCGATAGTTTATTTGTGATGAAATTGAGGTACTTGGTCGACATATTCGAGAACTGGGACAGGCTATTTCTAATATTAAGCCTTCCTTCGAAAAACTTTGCTCTGCAAGACAGGCCCAAGGAAGTCACTAATAATTATTAAATTTGATTTTAATTTAGTATGTTTTGATTAAGTAAGTTGTTTTACTTCAATAAGTTATTAAATGTGTCTAAATGTACTTTGTTTTCTATGTATATGTGTGCTTTCCTTTCAGTCATAATATTTTCTCTTTTAAATAATATTTTCTCTTGGATATTCTCGCGCCCCACAGGTTGAGAATCGCTGGTATAACAACAGGAATGTATATATGTTGCAGTGAAAATCGAAAGTCGAAATGCGAATTAACTAGGAAAAACGCGCTTTAACTAATAACTTTAGGAAGAATCCTAATTAACCAGAGAAAATTATGTTTTGTTTCATTCGTGTACATACCGGGTGTTTCAAAAATGACCGGTATATTTCAAAAATCAATAAAAATTAATAGAACAGCTACAGAAATATACCGTTTATTGCAATATGCTTGGGACAACAGTAAATTTTCAGGCAGACAAACTTGCGAAATTAGTTATAATTTACAACAACAGATGGCGCTGCAGGCGATTTGAAAGATATAGAAGAAAACGCAGTCTGAGTTCGCCATTCTGTAAGTCGTCTTCTTTCTGTTTTAAGCGTGTGCTGTTCACAGATTGCAAGTTTGTTGTGAAAAAATGGGTTATTCCTTAGAACAAAGGATTTTTCTGGTGTTGGAATTCCACCGCGTAGAACACAGTGTTGTTGCAACAAGACGAAGTTTTCAACGAAAGTTTAATGTAATCAAAGAGCCGAAAAGTGATACAATAATAGATCTGTTTGGAAAATTTTGAAATCGCTAGACATGAACCCCTGCGACTTCTTTCAGTGGGGACACTTGAAAGATCAGGTGAACCGCCACAATCCAGAAACAATTGAACAACTGAAGCAATATGTCTGTTCTGCATGTGAAGCCATCCCGACTGAGACGTTTACACGGGTTTCTGCTCATTTCATTCTGAGACTACGCCATCTTATTGCTGCGCAAGTGGATATTTGGAAAATATCGTAGTTTAGATTTTTTTCAGACTGCAGCACCATCTGTTGTTGAAAATTGTAACTAATTTCGCAAGTTTGTCTGCCTGAAAATTTACTGTTGTCCCAAGCTTATTGCAACAAACGGTGTATTTTTATCGCTGACCATTTAGTTTTTATTAATTTTTGAAATATACCGGTCATTTTTGAAACACCCGGTATATGTTATATGCTAGATTATTATATAAGTAAAATCAAAATAATCATCTGTATATCAACAGCATAATCTATGTGTTGATGAGCTTGATTCAAATACTTGATAAAAATTCAGCTCCGAATCTTATATTAATAAATAATTATCATTGAATTATAATAGTATTTATGTAGCTAATACTATTAGAATTTTCTATAGTTTATGTTACAATAACCATAAAAAATTCTTTTAATTTAATAACTTAGTTAGTGACTGAATTATTTCTTTTAATGACAGAACTCTTCAAAATGGGTTTGAGTGACACCATCCAGCCAATGAACGAAATTAAAAATAGAGACTTCTTCAGTTGGAAGAAATAAGGCTGATGTTACTGTATATTTTTCTATTCTAGTAGGACAACAGTTCGATTGGATTTTATAATAGACATCTTTTCTTGTTTATGATGCCGGCAAATTAAGTATTGGATTAAAAAGAGCTGCCAGAACTCTTTTTGGTCTATACTGCCATTTCTCAATCTATTGAAGAATTCTAGAAAAATGCTTACCTGTCACAGTAATGTCAGCGAAATAATTCGAAAAAATATGAACCGAAAGTAAATTTTATTTTCTTCCAATTCTCTTCTTTGACATATGACAGACAGAAACTGGAGAAAAATTTCTCGGTGAAAATGAAAATACTTAAAAAGAAAGTTTTAGAATAAATAACGAGAAGCCGTTTGATCTTTCGAAATATAAAGAGTCAACACAAAGGTTTATCATCTTATGTGACACAAAGATTTACTATAAATTCATTTTAAGAATGCAAAGTGAGAAAGTATTCATGGCTTCTTCAAGTGGATAAAAGTAATACTGTTGTGAAAGAAATCTCTGAATTTTTTTTTTAAATATCATAAATTTGTCTTGTAAAAGGCAAAATAAAGATATAAATAGACAGTTTATATAGTAGACTTAATATGGTGGACAGTTATAGACTTAAATAAAACAAAACACACAATAAAATGAAGGCTTACATAGTTCATTGTGAGAGTATATCTCCTTGTTTCAACTAATAATATTAGTCTTGAGCATTAAATGCTAAATATTGATTTTATTTAAATTTTCATAAAAAAAAACATATTTTTGTGTACAAATATAAAATAGTCTTGTTCTTTTTACATTTTGTCTGAAATATTTTAGATTTATTTTTTCACACTTAAGAAGAAACTTATTTCTTACACTGTTAAGAAGAAACTAAAAGAATGATATTAACCCTTTCCGGTAATATTTAATAATGAAATTTTTGCATGAAATAATCATTTAATTTTTATTTAAAAAATTTGTTTCATTTTGTAATTTTTGCATATTGTTAATTAAAATTATATTATTGATATGGATATAATTACAATTCGTATGTCCATATTCAACAAATTGATACATATTTTTCAAAACTTCTAATGAATTCAGATCAGAACCTAGTTTTCGCAAAATCAAAGCACATTATCTATTACCTTCCCAGTCCATTCTTCTGATGATGTGCTTACGACTCCAGAACATTCACTAGGATCACTTACTTTGTCGTTCTAATACGTTTTTGTCTTTTTGGTATTATTTCAATATTAGTAGTTTTATTATCAGTATCAGATAAATGTATGCGTGTTTCTTCAGAATCCCTTCGATCATTTTGATCTTCATAATGTGCATACTCTTATTTATTACGGTATTGCGGACGGGATAACCTGGTTGGTAGAGCGTTGGATTCGTGTCCCTTAAGTTACGAGTTCGAACCCCGCCGGTCGAAGATTCCCCGCTCGCTTGGTGGTTGACGCGCGTATAAATTTGTCGTAGTCATAAAGTCCACCATGTCGAGAATAATACTACTAGGGTTACTAGATCAGGGGTGATCGTTCTCTGATTCATGTCTAAATTACGATCTGTGTATGAGTGAATGAATTGCGTGAATGAAGTCCGCCTCGTGGAAAGGGTTGTGACGTGTGTATAGCTAAGTGTTTCTCTTGGCCCTACTATAAAAACAAGAGCCGCTCCCTCACCGGCTTAAAATTGATACAGCGGGCTTGTCTATGGCAAATGCCATAAGAAACAACAACATTACGGTATTTATTTCACAAAACGTTTTTCCTTTTGTAAAAATATATATTGATCGTGCTGAAATATATAAAATATATATTCAGCACGATCGATGCTCATGCTAAATGTTGAATTCTACTGACTAACAACAATTTGGCTGTGACTTGTACCACGGAAGTCTGGCGATTAACAATATGTGATAGTAATCTATTATATTGTAAAGTAATAAGTTGTAAATTATTAGATAGTTTTTACATTTTTAAAAAAATCCTTTTTTCCAAGAAGAAGAGATAACTGAGACACAGTTCATCACTTCATTAAAATTGTCATTTTTATGAAGGCAACTTTGTTATTAATGGTGAATTTTATAAAATATGTGGTGCTTTCACTTTAAATGACAATTATTGGTTATAATCCTGGTAGACAGTTATAATCAAATAATGATGAAACTGAGTAGTGAACTCAATTTTACCAAGAGAATCAAGTACTGAATGGGCATTCTGTTGATCTTACACATAACGCAGAATCATTATGAAACGAACACTGCAGCTTCAAGGCACATCGCGATTGGTACCCATGATTTGGCATGTGAGATCTACGCAATTCCGGTCTCGTGATTGCTTTAAATATTTCAAGGACTCATTCAAAATTATATTCAAATCTTCATGTTTGCGTCATAATCTTCAAAAAGTCACTAAAAATTATTCATACAATTTCTCAATACTTGAAAACGATTCGTAAATAAACAATCGTATAGTAGAAAAAAGTGTATATATTAAATTATTTACTGTCACAATTAATTTTATTAATCATGTCATCCATCATTTCTTAACGATCTTTTCAAGATATCATGCACCATAGGAATGGAAATTAGAATCTTAATCTTATATTAATTTGAAAATATTGGCATAATTGCTATGAAGTTCATGGATGCTTTTTAAGGAAATATATGTTTACCCTTTTTATGTTAGCATACGCTTTCATTTTTTCTTAACGTTTGATATCTCACTAACACTTTAAAGAAAACAATATCACAAAAAAGTACCATTTTGAATGCTACACTATTTTATTTAAGAGACAAATTTTTAAAAACTAATATCTTAACAAAAAAAACTCCAAAGAAATTAAACGAATTATAGTGGGTCACTAGAGCCTATATTTCAAAACCTCTGCTAAGTACTATGCAATTAATAAATAAAGCTTATTATACTTTATTAAAGTGTAATCAAAACGCATAATTTGAAATATCCGAAGAGTAAAGACTATGAGAATTGTTAGAGTTCCAATTCCATCCCGTTACAAAGCTGCTTCATATTATTAATTTAATGGTTTAGTTAGATGAATATCCCCTGATGAACAATTGTAATCAATATTCAAGATCAAATCTAAATTTGAAATCATTGATCCTGGAATTCAAATTAGTGCATTAGGAATAATTTGGGATGGATCTCGACTTTTTTGAACCATAATCAAATGATGGAAGGACAAATAACAAACAAATCATATTGATGGAAGGTATTTGACCAACGGTAACATTCGATAACCTAGGGTAAAGAGATATTATTAGTAAAATCATATCTTCGATAACAAAATATCGCGGCATCAACGATCTTCTAGTATCAAGGCATGATAACCACCATGCCGTCCAAACGCTGCAAAGTGAATAAAACCGAATGAGATTTATGCAAATGACTATAATCGTCAGATATAAAAAATATCGATTAAAACCATTTTGATTGGTTACAAGATATTCAGGATATTTTATAAAGAATAATCCTTGTATGGCTTTTTGCCTTTTATGGTATCTGTATGTCGAATTATGTGGTGTATGTTTTCTATCTTGCAAAGTTGAATTACGTAATTGCTTGTCGCAGTACCTGATGTCGAACTGCATTTCTTATTATTGGTAAGTAGTTTTCTAATGTTTTTAATAATCGTACGTCTTAACTTCAGGATAACAATTATTTTATGCTCATCGAAAGTTTTACTTCTTTAAACGACGGTTATAATCTCACCTGTCTAGAATTGTATTGTTATTGGAAAGGAGGAAATAGTTCAGTATTAAAAGTTGCAATTTCTGTCTTGATATCTTTTGTTTCATAATTCAAATGAAAGCACGAAAGGTGTTCTTATTTTTGTGAATATAAAAAACGGAGCTTCCATTTCCTCGAATAGAAAAACGAAGTTCTTGTATTAAATGAGATGAAAGTTCCGAGTTAATGTTTCCTGTCTGTTTATTTTTCGATAGTTTTGTAATGGAATAATCCTATTGACTTGACCGTTAAATAGCTTTTCCATATACGTAGTATTAAACTCTTTAATGGAAACATTTGATGTAACTAATTATGGCTGGAATGCAATCTTCAATTACTTTAAAAATTGAGTAACGAACTGTAAGAAACCTATATTCCGTTATATTCAACAAAGCAATTTTAAACGTCCTTTCATTTTACAGTTGAACTTAATTTCGGTTATTAAACTTGCTCTTCTTGAATCCCCTTATTTATAACAATCTGAAAATGGATCTAAATTAAGTACCGCTTATTTATCAATATAATACTCCATTCAACTTGTTAATTGTAATAAAAATTAACCCAGATTTATAGAATTCAGTATAAAAAGGGACTTCCGCTGTTAATTCCAGTTACACAGCTACGAATTTTTCTTGATTACATGTATAGGAGGTACTTTAATATCGGAAATCGGCAAGTACTCTCGCCAGCTGCGTTTCATCATACATGCTTATATTACGAGCAGCCAACTTTTATTCGGCAGCTTATTTCTCAAAAAGAATAAATATTTCCGAATAAAAGTCAGAATTATACTCGTATAATAACTTATACGATCGTATAGGTGTATCATTATGTTTAAATTATACAGAGTTAAGATTATCTCAGGGTTGTACAAAACTAAAGACCAAGATGGACTTAAAAAAAATTAACAATTGTATTTATGAAGAACATTACTGTCGGCAAGAAATCGGTTTGTATCGTATTATAAAGAATGAATTAATCACGTAATGATCAATGATGCCTATTTGCAATTCTTCCAATTCGATAGATGTTGAAACAATCAATATTTAAGTGTTCCTGAATTCCTTGCGAAATTTGCTATTTGTGTAACTGCTAAATGGATTGCTTGGAAATGCTGATGTAATTGTTGATATTGTTGGAAACCGTAATGAAATGTGGGCGAAGCATTTACTGAAGACTCTATTTTTAAGCAAATCGAGTAGCAACAACCAAAATGCATAATAGTTCAATAGATGGCCTATAGCGACTTTATAATTTGTTTCGAATGTTTGAACAATTGAGGATGTTCTTCAAATTGAGAAGCTCTTAATCGCCGAAATTGACTCGATAAATCAAATCGACAGTAGCTGGCAAAATTTGTTACTGTTGTAAATGGATTCTCTAATCATTTAACAGTATCATAATGAACAAAGATCTTCGACCAACAATTTGGTCGATCTTTGAGATGAACTTTAAGCTGTGAATCGGGTCCAAAAATGGATATTCCTACCTTTTTCAACATGAATATAATTTTTATGTTCCTGAAATTGAGTCTTAATGGTAAAAACTGGGTGCAAAACAATTTTTCCTCGGGTTTTAAACCATAATCAATTTGTATTGGAATCTTCTGGAATATCTCAAAATATAAATAAATTGAAGCATTTGCATATTTCACTTCTCGCACTCGGGAAAAATAACTGGATGTAGTACTAGTCTGTCGAGTACTAGTCTTAATAATATTTATCCGAAAATTAATGTTATCAACAATTTTTCTGGGAAAAGCAGGCAGATAGTGAAATGAAACTTGAAGGATACAACGTCTATATTTCTACCTGTAGTTAATCAATTAATCATCTGAGTGCAGGCTAATAGCGTAGAAATATTTTTCGCATGCCGTATCTATATATTTTAGAAGTTTCCAATTAGTATCAAGATACTGCTCTATTTAAATTTCATTGAAATGGACAGCTGTTGATACCACTCCATATCAAATCCTAATGGAGAATTCAGTCCAATTATGAAGTGAGGGAAACCATTCTATCAACAGTGTCATTGAAGAAAATTACCTCAATTTCTTTTACAAATTGAGGGATTCAATAAGATTTTCGTGACAATAAGAATCTCATTTTTCAAGATAGAAATCAATTTTAATGGTGTCCTGCATTCTGTTATCGATTTCTTGTACTTTGAAAACCAAGTCAGTTCACTGACTCTCTGGATATCTACTTGCTATGCATACTCCCGACTATTTCCAAACGCAAAAAATAGAACCAAAATTTTTATTTCAACATAATTAAGATAATATTATGCATTGCTTCGAATAAAATCTCATAACTGTGGTGCCCTTTAAGAAAAATGGCCTTTGTACACAACTCGAATATTTCACTTAGCGAAATGGCGTCTTAATCGCTTGTCATTCAATGTAGATGACATGTTCATAGGATTTAGTTTGAAATCTGCAATTAAGTGAACGTATTAAGCAATTCAAAAGGCATAAATTGCCTAGAAGCGCAACAAAATCTGGTCCTATTATAGTATAGAAATTAAAATATTAGTGTCCCAAACGGAATGCACCGTGTAATTTGCAAGCTATGTAAATTCGCATGTCAGGTGATAAAAGATTACAATCCCTATTCCGAGCAGTGAATTCTAGCGGAATTCTTGGAGAGGGGTAAATGTGACTATTACTTTATAGTCCGTATTGCCTTCCAACATCTTCTGGAAGTGGTTTCTCTTGGCTCTATCTAGATCGTTATTTTGCTTAATTTAAATTTATCAAGTGATAAACTTGGTGAATCTTGTCACACTCTCGGTGAGGATAAGAACCTCCAAACCCGTAAATGTCACGCTATAAGAAAGTTCAATAACTGCGTTTCAAACATTCATAAATAAGTATAGAAATAGAATCTTGGATATAAAGACCGAGAGAATTTCAAGCGCAACTTCACTCCTCAAAGTCGCTTGGTTTTCTTGAGCATCTTGCTATTTATTAAAGATTTCCGATCCTGATTATATTAATTTAGACGATATCATGGTCACATCGTACCAGACTCGATGTATAATTTTGCATTAAAAGCATGAAAATGCACTTAAAAAATTTCTCAATTTCGTCACTAATTGAATGTTTGCTTTTTAGGTTATTTCCAGACTGCGTGAAAATGACGGTGCCAACATATTAACTACAGACGAGAGAATTCAGCTTTAGAACTTCCAACTGTTTTATTAACCGCCGAGAGATCAAGATAAGAAGGGTAAGTTCTAAAAAATTGTATAATTCACGAGCCCGATTAACTGTTTTAAAATTACACTAGAGAAGAATCTGAAATTTTGGTAAAAGCCATGTAAATTACTATGGGTATCGACTTCGACACGGTCCTTGTATGACGCTTTTCGAAAGTGTTCGTTCTCAACAATGCAATATACGTCCGTTCAATACAAGTATTCCATTTGGTACACGGAATACTTGTATGTGGATTGCATAATTTTTGCATCAAATTAGTCCTTAATTCATTGAATTTCCGATTATAGATGTCAAGCAATCTATCGTTGCTGGTAGGACATACGGAAACGAAGATTAAATTTAAATGAATGGTGAAGAATTGCCTTCATTAAGGTTTGGGATGGAATAGCCAAAATAAGCCTACTTGGTATCGAGGTTTTTATTTGAATATAGCAGTAATAGAACGTAATGCAGGATCAAATTTGCGTTTGGCAGTAGTGAATCCAGAGATTTTCTTCACAATATATAACGCGATGAATAGGTGGTCTCAAAACATTACATGGGCTCTACAATTGTTTCTGATTTAAGTATTGTATGCCAATGTCCCGTTTCTTTCCTAGTACACACGTACTTTTGTGAATAGGATTGTATAGTGCTTGAAGATTTCCGATCAGTGTATTGTTGGAAAGATTACCGTTATAAATGTTATAGGTCGAATTAAGTATTTCTACAAGCAATGCAAATACGCATATTGGATGATGCAAATCAGACGCGAATTCAGTAGCGTGCAATTTCCTTATTTAGAAGGATTTAATCAGCAAAAAAAATGCAACATAAAAATGTAGAATACACTATTAAAAAGCGCCAAATTCTTCATAAACGGCATCGTTAACTAGGATAAAAGGAAACCGAAGCTTTTCATATTGCATCCAAAATACACTGCATCCATTTTCTTAGTACATAATTTTGTGCCTGTATTTCAAACTTATATAAGCAATTTTTCATTTATTTGGCTTAACTATTCATATTGTCATGCCACGTTAAACAAGTTCACTCTATAATTCAAAATTGATGCATATATCTGTAAACTACAGTACAAGACTGTCAAATTAGGAATGGCTGTATTGTTTCTCCTCACATAGCCAAGAAAACATTCAGTTCATTGGGATATTTCATTTTTCCCAAGTCGGAACAAATGTTTAAGGAATGTAACAAGTCGTTAAGCAAAATATGCTGTAGGAATCTGAAATATTGGCTAATTTTAATGAATTATCCTTTATAAATGATAACACACTATTACAAATTGTGAATAAGCAAATTGTATGCATTATGAATGCATATGCATTACAAATTGGAGAACTATTCATTTTTTCTTAATACTAGGCATTTTTATTCTATAGTGTTAATATTTTATACTACTGGAGCAGCACATTCCAAATGCAAAAACGCGTCGTTTATGCATTCTAAATTCTCCCGATGACTAAGTTTTAAAGCACTCTTTCGCCCTGATGAATTAGTAGTCAAGTGGCATTAAATTCAAGTTAATGACTAATCTGTATTGTATATTTAACCCTTTGCACACGGATGGTGCTTGTCGCTCTCACCATTCAAGACGATGCATCAGTTTGATGTTTTTATTTTTTCAATTTTGATTGTTAAAAATTCTTACGGAATGGTAAAAATATACGTTAATTTTTCAAAGAAATTAGACTTAAATTATGTTTATTTTTAGACCAATAAACAAATCTTAGTATTAGGTGAGCAATTATGAATAGAATTGCTCTTCAGAGTGCAAGTGATTAAATCTTGCTAACGACTAACCGAATATTTCAATTTCAAGTATAATTATTAAACGCCAAATTTTTTGTTCCCTGATCCGTTTTCGCAGTAGCTGAAATGCTTATTTTAACTGAAATGAATTTTTAATGTATGGCTTTTAAATGTTGCAGTATCTGAAAACGGTTTCTTAAACTTCATTTTTTTTTTTTTCAGGGAAGTTGATAATCTCGTCTGAGCAAGGATCTAGATATCGATCTAAGGTTACCTTAATCACGATAAAAGCTTGCCTCTTGCCAATTCTTCAAAGCCCTGAAATCCACAAATGGCTAGCTGGTTGGCGAGACGTCTGTCAAAAGTGCTTTTGCCGGCTTAGATGAATTTGGAAATCGTGCATGGTATCCTGCTTATTTCAAGTGCTTCAACTGTAAGATGAACTTCTACATGTGAACTCGAATTTAATTTTCTTTTCAAGAATTTTCCTCAACTGTACTTGTCAGATTAAAATTAGTTTAAACTTTATAGTTTTTCTATATATATAATTGCTTTAGATAGTAGTTTAAAGGGAACTTCAATGTATATTAGCATAGCTTTCAAATTCATAAATATAAAATTTTGATTCCTTTCTTAAACTTTGTTTCAAATCCCCCTCGAAGGAAACGGACAACTACCGAAAACTAAATTTCCCTCACCCGATTAAAGACTAGTACTAATGCGCAGGTATTTGATGCTGTGTCAAAATTGGTATTGAGAACTACAAATTGTCGATAACAAACTGTATCAAACAATTAAGCAAAGCATTTAAATACCACTTAAATGTATTTCAGTTGTGTCGGAAATTCCGCTCACGAATATAAATCTTCAAATCGATGCTTTATAGCACTCATTCAAAGCCTAATTCGGCTGTACTCCGTGGTTTTCCGTCCAATTTCGTGAAGCAATAACTAGTATTCTAAATGAGTGGCGGCTTCCTATGTCGGCGCTGTCTTATGAATATTTGCCGTTAAAGCCCTTTCTTGCTTTTATGAAGTCTAGCAGAAATATTAAATAATAGATAAGGTTCTAAATCTCTTCGGAAACAACCTTGCATTATTCGCTTGGTACAACCCTTGAACATATTTGGTTTAAAATTCGATGGGACTCTATTGCACGAAACTTGCATTTTTAATTTAAAGTTAACCGTTTCGTGCTTAAAGGTTTAACTGTAGCTAAAATGCGTATCCTCAAACCATTTGGAACAGCTTTTAAAATCTGCGGGCGGAAGTTTCTCGGAGAATTTCCAAATCGATTAGGAACTTAGTCACCACACATTAGTTCTTCACTTAGCACCGAAACTTCAACCATGGCAATCACAGCTTAATAGAATATAAAGGCATTCATTTTAGAATTAAAATACTTTAAAGAGAAAATAATCAATTCAAAGTATTAGTGTGGCATAGAACAGAACACATGTACTGGGATTTCATTTATTTGGCATAAATGATGTAAACGGGTTCAGATGCCAATGTTAAAAGTAGAAATTGCACTGATCTGGTTCGTCTGAAATAAGTAAAGGGGTGATTAGGCTAGACTAATGGAAATTAGATGAATAGCACGTTAAATACTGATCCCTGTTTACTTTCCGTCTAGGCTGTTTGGGACCGGCAGTCTAAATGGAAAGTATCGGTCCCCAGAGAATCGGTACTTGACGTGTTAAAAACGAATTCGGTTGTAGCAATCTTAAAAATAAATTCAACGAGGGACTTCAAAATTGCCAGATTTAGTGGGACAGTTCGAACTTGTGAAATGGAATTTGTACTTAATTGGCATCAATTAAAGGCTAAATTTGAATTACACGAGTTAAGGTGCAAGTTAAATTTTACCAATTGCTATAACTAAGAATGCTGAAATCTCGCTTCAAAATAAGAATCTTGCCTCTGTAGGAAGAGTAAATTAGAATCTTTAAAGGAAGATTATTTTCACATCAATTAGCCGTTGACTGGTATTGGATGTCTCAACATAGTGGCTACCGGCATATGGACCCAGATCAAAAATGCTGTGAATTACGTAGGAAACTATTTTTATTGAATGGCTTTTTTAATGTAAATTAATATGAAACTGAGAAAATCCACTTTAAGTCAACTCGGTGTTAAACGCTATAGCTCAACTGGTTTAAGGAAATTCAAGAAGGGGTAAATTGAGAGGTGCAAATTATAACGCTCTCATTATTTTGTTTTATACTTTGACTTTTTCCGGAGGCAGTTCTTGTAAATTGGGCATTAAACCACCTCCTAAATTCAATTGCAAAATATTCGCAAGAAATATCGCAGCAATATATTCTATTTAGATCCCTTAATCGGAATTGACATAGCTTCCGAAACTGAACCAAAACTAGAATTGATATGCCAGAAGGCAATAAGATGGCTAATTGTATTGTCGCTCCTTTCCAACTGCTTTGCTTATTCTTTCCTGCATCTAAAGTTTCCCGGAATTTAAATGAATTAAATATTTTAACAACTTTTGAATTCGGTGAGCCATTGGTAGGAAGAGAACAATCTCATAAATGGAATACTAACACCTTTAAATTTCAAAGGAGTTTAGAGCCCACTTTATGTGCAATGAAATAAAACAGATTCATTTTTCAATTGCTATCATTATACTTACAATCGCATCGTCCGTTTCCTTCGAATCCAAAGCTGCAAATAAAAATCTTACTTTTTCAAGGAATGTTTAACTTCTACTTCAAAACAAATTTATGATTAAAAATCATGGTATTTAGATCATTCTTATAAAACTTTTAAACGGAATAAACTGCCTAATCTTTCAATGTGTTCTTGATTATTTATATGCCAGTATCCTTAATTCGATACGTTTCTTTTGATCTTTAAAAACTTTAGGAGTCATTTATATCTCGAGTCGCATGTTGAAGCTCCCTTATTAAAGATTTTAATTATTGAAAATTTCTAATTCTTAAATCTTGTTACATTTTAAAACAAATATTAATTAACAAGCAGTGTCTTTTAAATTTTGAAATTTGTGTATAGTATTTAAAAGAACCAGAGTCGTTTGTCTCTGGCCTTGGGACTGAATTCAGATTCTGTGATATTGTATAGAATGTTTCAAATCTTGAACTGCAGTTAATCTGTTAATCTTGATATGTAATTAAAAATTAGGGCATACTCCATCTATAGGCTGGACGATGTATGCTTCACAGGATCAGTTTCGTGTAATCTAAAAATTAAATCGTGTATATTTCATGCAGTTCTAGTCGACGGTTTTCAAGTCATTGGAACCTTAATGTTCTGAAAGTAATTCGGAAGTCTTAACTGGAATTCATAATGTGTTGATGTTTTTAAATATTTCGAGATTTCTCCGTGAGTTGTATCCTAAATTTAATCTGTCTTGAAGTTTTTAATTTAAGAATTAAAATTCATTAATCTGCAAGTTGGAAATGTCGAATATCAAAATTCCAAATGCCCTCAAAATTTTAGTTTTAATTTTCTGAAGTTAATTGAGATAATCGTTTCGGGAAAAACTGAAGAAATTATCTATACTCCGAAATTCATGCAAACTTAATTTTTAAAGATGTTCAAAGTCAATACGCATAGAAACTTCGAATTGTCAATGTCAGCGCAGTTAAAGTAATTTAAAACTAGCGCAGCTGAAGTAATTCAGTGCGTAAGTAGAAGACTCCAAACTAAAAATATGTAGATTCGACTCGCCTATTCCCTATTGTCAATTCAAATGCATTCGTAGAATAGCTTTTCAAATTCGGTTTTGAAAAGAATAGGTTATATTAATCTAATGCTTTGTCTTGGAGAATTCCATTGAATTTTTCTTATTTAAGTGAAGTTTTTACCCCTTACTTTCAAAACGTTAACATTCAGTAGAACTTTAGAATTTAAGTAGTTCCTTTTAGCTTCATACCTTTGAGCTACCTTGCTCAATTTTCAGCTTAATCTAATAAACACTTATGACAACTATTAAAGGATAATTAATTTCTCCACGTTAAAGAAGAGTCTTCTGAAATCCGTTTTCTGTTCATCAAAGTTTTAACCAGACAAGTATCTTAATTTTAATAAAACGTCCCATTTAGCACGAAAGCGTTTCAATATTAATATTTGAACCTTAACTTGAATCGTGCACTTAAAATCCTGATAATATTGCAAATGACAGAAATCGTCTTTTCCTTTAGCTGAAGGCTGCTCGTAGCTATGCCGGCAAGTTACGAAGTAGTCTTTTGCTTCTAAAAACGAAGCGTTTTGATAGTGATGCCTGGCCAACATCGCAATCGAAACGTTTGCTAATAAATTAAACTCGATTCTTTCAGCAACAGCTTGTAGTATTAGTTCCAAGTATCTCCAATCTCAATCTAAAATTAAGATCAATTTTAATATATCGCAATAGTTTCTTGTTTACATGCAAAACAAATTGAATACGGAAGTTCTTCTACAGTAGATTTCAGGTAACATTAGAGCCCTTTAACTCTGACGTGTGGCTAATAATCAATGACAAAACTTGTCTGGTTAAGAATTCCATCTCCATAAATACTAATGCTTAAATTCCTTTTCATCCGTTCGTTATAATATTACCACGCTAATTTTCTCTTTTGCTTTGATAAAATGATAACTACAGTCGGTCTCTGATCTCCTAAAACGAATTGCCTGCTTTTAGCTTTATACTAAACCTTCTGCCCAAAACTGAAGTCTAGTTTCTTTAAATCGGGTAACCTCAAATTTATTGCGCTTGAATAAGGATTAGTAAATTGTGCCCTTGAATCAAATTTTTAAAGGCTGCTAAAATTTTAAAACTCGTGAGGAATTCAAACCGTCTAATTTCTCGTATAATAAATTAAGCTTTTTCTTTTTTGAAATACTCTAATATTACCTTGCACGTTCAATTTTTAATTTTAATCCATCATGCATTTTGATATGAAATAATAGAAAAAAACGGGCTCAGACAAAATATGGAATTGAATGATGTTCTAGAATGATGTACCGAATTTCGAGTCGTCTATCCTGGTATTGGTTAAGGGTTAAATCCTCTCGAAAGCAGTCGATTAACAATTCGGGCTAAAACTTAGCAGATTGCCAGTAACTGTGCTAGCCAGTTACTTGGTAATCCTTTTAATTCCTGAAGGCCTTTTGAAATCGATGCTTGATCACCATCGAAGTCAAAATGTCCAGGAATTAGAATCGCGAGAGGTTAATGTAAGCGGAAAAAAAATTAAGTCTAAGGCAAATATATTCAAAAACCTTTCAAGTAATCGTCTAATATGCATCTCAAACTTCTGCGATTAAAAAAAATTACATTAGTTTGGCATGAGTTAGATTCGACGATGTTTTAACTTTACTAACTGAAAATCGGAAGTGGCATAAACGGCATTTTCCCGGAAGCTTTTGCTGATTCCTTAGCAAGCCTGCTTTTAAAACTTCAGATCTTAAATTCTATAACCAGTGCTCTTCTTTTGAACTAGATTGTTGCGCTTTTTTGAACTGGCAGTATTAGGCTTTTAGACATTTGGATTTTGTAAACATTCCATGTATTGATTTCATTTTAAAAAATTTCAATCTCGTGAATGTGGCACAGCTTAACCAACGATGGCTTTAGTGCCATAAAAACAAACTCCTCTAAATTAGGATAAACGGGAAAATAAAGCCCACGCGTCTATTATCGCCTGATGCATCTAGACTCGAAACTGAAGTAACAAAGGCTTTTGGCATTTGGTTTAGTGTTTTTAAAGTGCCTCCTGAAATTCTTGCAATTTCGCCGTCAAGTATTGGAATTCAATTCAATCTCGCCTCTTGAAGGCATTTGTCCATAAACTTCATTGTTATCGGAACCAAATCTGTTTAAAAAAATCTGAAGGTCGCGTCTATGTCAATTTTTAATTGTCACCAAAATGAAAGGTCTTTTCTCCAATGAATCGGTGTTCCCAGTATTTCTAAACTCCACAATGGTATATCGAAAGGTAATTTGCAAATGAACTCTTTTCAAATGGCTTTTTCGTGAATAAGGAAACTAAAATTGAAATCGGAACGCAAGATCCTGTTGAAGCAATTAAGAAATCCATATTTGCAAACTCTGCGATACTTTAAGACGAGTATAAACGGAAGATTGATGTCAAACTAGTATGTAGTTCCTTTTATGGCAGTAGATTTAATCTGACACAAACTCTTTTGTGATGCAATAGATAATCTATTTCGGTAACTTCAAAATTGAATCGGTGCCGGTGCATATTTACTTAAAAATACATCTTCCAGCCTTTAGTAAGTCAAAGCAGGTTAATCTACTCCAGTATAGCTTACCTTTTAAGTTTCAGAATTTTGTTGATAACCTAATTAAGTTGATTAAAATGTAATCTGTGCTCTATGTTCTTAATGATTAAATTGAAATGTCCGATATATTTTGTATATTTATGCAATGAAATATTCAAAGATCTAGAATCATAGTTAAAAATCATGACAATGCAATTAGAAAGTATTGAAAAGTGACAACTTGAAAGTAAAATGGCAATTGATGAATAACCTGGAATTAAGCTTGCAACAATCATCGTTGTAGATCTTAACGTTTGTTAATATGAGTGCAGAAAAATTAACTATGTATTTAAAATCCGAAACCTATTGCATACTGTAATGAAATCAAATTCTTGAATCCAATTTACTGTATTCGTTCTATTTGAGAAATTTAAAAGCAGACATCTTAAGTAATTGAAGTTGTAAATCATTCTTCAACGTATGCAAAGTAACGATATTGTAATGGTGCTATTTTGCTACTCGGCTGATCTAGGGAATTTCTCTCGTTAAATTTTGGTTCGTATCGTGTATGAGTGGCTTCATCTAGGGTGGTAATGTTCCAATTTTATATTCATAACATTTAGATTCTTGCATCGAACAAACTACAGTTTATGCTTGTGTATCTATGAAATATGTGTATTGTGTGCAAATGTCTATCAAATGTGATCTATGGCCTTATGTCAAGTATAAATGTTCCTTTAATAGTGGCCAATTTTTTTCATTAAAATTGGCGTTTGTCTATTTATAGTAGTGAACTGTAATTCACTAATTTTAAAATTTCTTTGACTGTAATCTAAATTGTAAATCAGTTTTGGTAATAACGTTAATTATGTATAACGGAGAACACTCTATAATAATCTTTCTATAATTCATTTTGAAGATAGCCGTGAATCGCTTGTTTACTTAAATGAATTTTTCATTTTATGTACTGATTTTGTCCTATGTTGTTGGTAAATTTCAGTTTAGATTAAACTGCTAGGTTACAAACAGATTATAATAATAAAGTATTGGAATTATTACTTTCAAATGTGTTTCTAATGTAATTGCGATTCTTTCAAGTACTTAACATTGTGAACTTTCGAAATTTGTAAGTTTATACTCGATGTAATTCGTAAATTACTTTACTGATGTACAAAAATGTCATTTAATAAATTGGTTCTTTGATAATTGGAGTCGTATGTTTCAATATCTACTTTTGCTGTCAATCAAGTCGCATTGAATGGGGAAAATGTATTTTAAATCGCATTTTCAAATCATGCATAATCGAATGTAATGAATTTTTAATTGTCCAATGCTAGATCTTAAATTCGTCCTAATTTGAATAACTTACCAATATTTTTTTACATAAAATACAAAATTTTGGAATCGTATTAGCATTAGTTATTTTAAAAGGCCATTTCATCTGTCGGTACCTTTGCTTTGCATATTAATGTCCAATTGCTGAACACGCTTTTCTATACAATTTTTAAATGATCTTCTGGTTCTCCAAAAGGTAATAGAGCTACGATAACTTATTTCTAAAAATCTTGATTTCTAAACATTTTTGTGTTAAATTTGCGTACATAAAGATATGCAAGCTGTAGCAATTTTGCTTTCTTATGTTTAGATTTCTGTTGGCTAAATTTTACTTGTATGTCGGCATCTTTAAATTTCCAGGTAATTGCGCTCTATAAAGAACTTTTGTTTGCATAAAATTATTTAACATGGGAACAAAGGTTCTTTTTACCAGAGAATTTTCATTGATTCGTAGATAAAACATAGCTTCGGTGTCTTTATACAGATGGCATTGACTTCTAAAGTTTCCAAATTTATTGAATTCATTGTTTCTGCAATGTTCTGCCTCACTGCTAGCTTTTATTGACATTAAATTTACTTTTAATTCTGATTGCTAGCATATGATGCAGTAAATATTACACTAGCTTTTAATTGATTCATTAAATCATAGTATTAATTTCCCTGAAGTATTTACAGCTTTTACTCGAATATTTCTTCGTATAGAAACTTTTTAATCCGGTATTTAAAATTTGCATTATTAGATCTTTAACGTTTTGGTTTAGTTTTTATGGATGACTCGTCTGACAATTAGTATTCGAAACTTATATAAATCAACCTTGAACATTATATTTTATTCTATTAAATTCTTAATATTTAGAATGGATCGAATTTTATGAAAGTAAATTTTAAATTATCAGTATTAACATCGGCAATCGGGAAAATATATTTTCTTTAGAGAATCATTCACATGCTTGATATATCGTGATACGATATCAAGGTCCATTTATTTTTACGAGCTCTGAGAATTTATTCAAAATGATCTCAAACACTGATTTCTAACACTAACTTCAAACCGTTTGCTATAAATATGCAATAACAAACTGCGCGAGAAGGGAGAACTGGAACTTCTTTTCAGAGGTTACCATTATGACTGTTTTAGATTCGTTAATAACATATCTTGCGTTTCTGCAAATAATGCCCTGGATATGAATCGTGGAACAAGTGTTTTGAAATATCTTTTATTCTTGCAGTGAGAGGTTCCAATATCATAGATGGGTATTCTGGCAGACAGATGATTATAATGTAATTGCGACCGAATTCTTTAGAATGGTAAAGGAAAAAATATGCTTCGTGGTTTCACTGCTTGATCTTTTATACTTCCAGAATAGTGTGCTTCCAAAGTTTGCTTTTATCGTCTGCTAAAGAGAAGGCATTCATCAATCGGACAAAATGCAGAGGTACAAAGTTTAGATTTATATTCGCATACCACGCTCCATATATTCAATAATTAGACAAACTTCATCGTTGAAATTCTAGATTCATTTTTATGCATGATCCAAATTTGTGTAGAATTATTAAAACAGGCTAATTTTTAACTATTCATAAAACCGTTTTAAGAAACTAAAATTAAATTTCTATACCACCGACAAGAATTGTAACATAAATTTAAAGAGAAGATTAGTTAAAATTTTCAGATTAGAATGCAAGAGGTAATTGTTTGTAGAAGAGAATTTTGACAATTCATTAAACAAATGAGTATATTTATATTTCGTGTGAAATTTTAACATTAAATTCTTACAAGTTAAAAGTAAATGATTGAATTTCCCCCTTAAAATCTTGGATAAAGTAGCAGGTAAATCCGTAAATCTCTATTGTTCTCCGGCTACTGTCTATTCAAGAGTGGATGCCATATCGGATGTATTCATCTAATCTATATAGTAAATAACGAATTCCTCTCAACTCTAGAATAGTGTTAGTTTGGTAGGTTAATCTTCATTTTATTTCACTATTCACCCATTTTTTCTCTGGTAAGAATTAAACTACTGATTTGCCAATCGGGCATTGACAAAATTCAGTCACTCTGAGACAAACTCGATTCTGGGGAATTTACGTGCAGTTGTCAAAAAAAGTGGAGCTGAAACACTTCTACTGTTACACTTTCTTGCATATTATGGCGTTTTCAGAAAATTGTCGATGAGTTTGTTCGAGCGGAGAAAAACGGATGAATCCAATTAATTCGCTGCTATCTCAATTTTTCTTTTTCGCGAACAGATTTTTCAACAATTCTGATCAGTAAACCATTTTATTTATGTGTATCGAATTTCATGATTATTTTGTTTCCTGAGATCTGTCCGAACTAGCCTGGATTCGTACCTGTAATAATAAAGGTGCGTGAACGTTCTACCGGCGAGACAGTTTGATCCAAGACAAGTGAATTAGAAGGTTGAAATGTATATTTTATTTTTTTTTCTATTTTAAAAAAGGACTTAAATTAATAATATGAATTTTAATGTTTTTAAGCAATAACTACCGAAAATTTTCTTGTACGAAAATTAAGTAAATAAAATTTCAACTAAAATGTCTCAAGCAATTGAACTTACAAAATAACCTCTTATTATTGATAAAATTATTCCATTTATTAAAAATAGGAGAGGTTACTTTTAGTTCGGGAAAAGAAAAAATAACGGTTATGTAAAGAGACGCAAAAATAAACGCTGCTATTCTAAAGTTCGGGATATTTAGGAAAGCCTATAGATGTAAATTCTGCATCTATCCTTTACGAAACAGAGTGTAAGGTTGTAAATAATTCCTAAATGATTAATGGTAATGAATTATGAATTCTTGAGAGCAAATAAAGAAACACTAATTAGTTGTCTTAAATTGCAGGACCTAATTAAAATAAAGGGCTCCTGACTATTACAAATTTCCTATTGTGTTCCTGTTTCATTTTAGATGAGCAATTTATGGTTAATGGGTAGTGTTTTATTCTGGAAAAACATGAGGACCTCTACCTGCATTACGATGTATGAAAAAGACAAGCACTTATAGCTAAATAAAGAATTTATTGTTGGTGTATTGTATGACTAATTTAAAAATAAGATTTACACTAGATTTAATTGTATAAAATTGTGAATCTATGTGGAGGCAATTCTATTAAGTGTTTCTGAAAAATACTGGAAGCAGAGAAAAAAAGCTAGCATTAAAATCAATTTCTTAACACTCCAGAAACAGAAAAGATAGTGGATGCAGGATTGTGTAGGTATATTTTATTAATGCTCATGCAGTGCATTTTAATGGTTAGTGAATGTAAGTGCCGATTTTGCGATATAAGATGGAATTTCGCAAAATCATTTAATATACCTTTAGACTAATATAATCAATTATTTCTTAACGAGCATCGCGTTTCAATTAATTCCATTCTTAAATGTAATATTATAAGGAGGCTTCTTTAAGATGGAAACAAAAAATTTGTCGTACAAATTGGTATGCCAGTTTTATCCAATTATTAAACCACACATAATGAAGTATTAATGTATATTACAAAATGTAAATATATATTTTACCGAATTGCTAAGATTCTTTCTCAAAGATTCATTAATAATATGCGTTGGAATGTTTGAAGAAAAGTGTTTCTATAGATTACAAAGCAAATGGGAAAAGAGAGCTGAAAAGTCATTTTATTTACAGAGAAAATGAATGCAACGACAATAAAAGAAATAAATAAATTATATTGTGAATGAGAAAGGGTTTCATATTTAATACAATAATTTTCTTATCATTACTTTTATAGTTAAAACTTGCATACCAATATGGCTTAGAAAAATAATAAAAATCCCAGATTTAGGGAGGCAGAATATTATTTTAGTAATTAGAAATAATTATTCTTATCTGAATATTCTTCAAAAATAATTATTCATACACTTTTCAAAAAGTATTTCATTTTCTTTTTCTTTGTAATTTACAGTAGAAACTTTAATATTGTTAAAAATCCTTTAATTTATACAATTTGCTTTGATACATATTAAAAGAATGGTATAATTTCTTAACAAGAAAGGAGGCAGAATATTAAACAAGACACTATTAAATATTTCTTAAAATCCTCTGATTAAGCTATGAGATGTTTGAAGTAGAATAATATAGCAAAAATTATTAATTCCAACTGTCTATTATGTATATTTCTGGAGACAGCAAATGTTATATATATATTTACGAACGTTTGGAAAATATTCGTTAAATCACAGCCTCAATCTTAAAATAAAATTACCACCGCCTTTCCCTAATTGTGCAAATGAGTTAAAAACTCATGAAAATGAAGTGCAAAACTGCTTCACTTGTGCTAATCCTTTCGTAGCAAAATCGTTTCATTCACGAGCCTGATTGCGTTCCGGATGATATCGGCTTCTTCGCTTTACTCGTTACATTAATAACCTCAATTCTGCAAAAACAAACTGAGCAGTAACTATTCGTTAATTACTTTCCAGAGCAGAATAAAAGCCAGAGTTTTAATTAGTGCAGGCCTTATCAGTGAAAGCAGCTGCCCCTGAAGTAACGCACGCACCTCCTCATTTAAGTAAAATGCCATAAATTGCTGTGGAGGCCCTAATTTCTTTGATGGGGATAACGAAATGGGAAAAGCTTATAACACGGTCGTAGTTACATACAAAGACACTGTAATTTATTTTTGTTTCTTAAAACAAAGAAGTGGTTCTTAATTTAACAGAAAATTAAACGTTTAGATCTTTTTTGTAGAGAAGTGGCTCCCTTGGAGCAATGTAAGAGAAAAATAGGGTTTTATAAGCGTGTTTGGATGTGGAAGATGATGGGCAAAAGCTCATTAGTTTGGGGTTTTCATTAATCTTAATCAAAATCTAATTAAATTAAGGGAGTATTGGAATGGAAGAAAAAAAAAGAACTATTAACCTCATCTGTATCCAGTAAGCATCTCGACGTTTTGAAACGAAAGATAATTTTTTGCTCCTATTTTCTTTTTAATATCATCTTTGATTGCTTCACGTTTAATTATTGATTTTTTTTATTCATTTAGATTACATTACGATGTTTCAAGAAAAAGAAAAAGGAAAACATATAGAAAGTGACACTATTTTAAGATGTATGTACACACTTGAAGATTTTTTTTTAATTTTAACTTTTAAAAATCCAGTTTTTTCACAGTAAGTTATTAATATATGTTAAACTCATTTCAGTGAGAAAAAAACCATATTGCACTAATTATTATTTAATTAAATAATATTTAATGAGCTAATTAGCCTATTTTTTGAAACATGATATCTTAAATTCTAATTTGTACAGACATGCAATTCTAGTTGTAAATTATGCCTAATATTAGTCTTCATGTTGTCTTCTCAAACAAGTTATAAAAATGTATAGTTTTTTTTAAACAATTTTTTCATCAACGATAAATAGAAACAAGATTTTTTCTGTAATTTTAACTTTTAAACAGCTATTTAAAATTTAATTCTATAAAAATAAGTTTGATTGAGGCACAAAACATCCGCTATTTCATACAGATTATTTTGATATATAAATAACTGTATTTGGTTCATTTCTTGTTGACTTATGATTGTTTGAATGAAGCAACACAGTGGAAAAATATCATTCTTCATAAAATGAGTTTTAAAAACATCGTAACTAGAGTTTTTAATGAAAGCACCTCAAGAAAAATAATTATAACTCAAGAAATATTTCGAATATTGACAACATCTTGGTATCGTTTGAAAGCTAAAGGATCAGAGAACATTATTAAGCAATAAAAAAAATATATTCGATATTTCGAACGATTTTCGAAGTTTCAAGTGTGTACATATACCTTAAAACATCGAACGATTTTAAAACGCAAGAAAGTTTTTTTTTTTCTTTAGCAAAATTTATAATACATTTTTCGACCCTCTTGTTTATTTAAAGTCTGTTTCTAATTTATGAATACTAAAGATGTTAGATATTTCTCCAGGATATCCACCGAAATTATCACTGCATATAACTGAATTTTACACCATTTCAATATTTAAAAAAAATATTCTTTTAATAATGCTAGTTAAATAACAATTCAAAAAATTGCTACTGTGAGCCCTCTAATCTCAGAAATATAGTTATTCTTAAAAATTATTTCCACAATTTTGCCCATTACTGTCCATCGCACAATCATAAATTTATTTCATTGCTCACAAACCTCTAACCACTCAATTGCCAGTTAGTGAGACAGAGTGCGTGTCTGCATATTAGAGCATCCCAAGTTGAAATTTTTAAAAAAATAATCTGTTTAACTTAAAAAAGGGAAGCAAGATTCCATCTTAAAAAAAAGGGTCATTTATTAACACATCAAACAGAGCCCTTTTTTAGAAAAAAAAACAATAAATTCATTATTGCAGATATAGTAAGTATTTTTCTGGAATGTTTCGCTTTTAAAGAATTTGTTTTATATTAATTCAATTAGAATGGATTAGAGTTGGTGAAATAATATCATATTTTATGATATTTCATTTAAGAAATAATTTATGGTAATAAAAAAACAAATAATCTAAATATCTGAGAAAATATGCTTTATCTTGTAAAATTAAAAGAATTAGAATCTTTGCTATTGGTAATGTTAAATCCTAAAATCCTAAAGCTCTTTTATTAATGGAATAAAGAAAGGGGTATTTAAACGACAAATGAAATAAAACGAGGATAAATTCTTTTCATGGCTCTCTCAAGATTAAAAAATACATAAAACATACTTTCGAGGACTTTTTGTTAAATAGATATTTCAAATGAATATAATCTCACAACTTTTATGGCCGCGGTAGCCTGGTGGTAATGTCTCTATTTCGGAACCGGTGGGTTTCAGGTTCGAGACCCGATTCCACCGAAGAACCGTCGTGTAAGGGGGTCTGTTGCACGTTAAATTCGTCTTGACCAAACGTCCTCCCACTAGTGTGGTGTGGTGTGGAGAGGGGGTGCCAGCTCAGGTGTCGTCCTCGTCATCTGATCACGGTTCAAAATTACGAGGTCCGTCCCAAACTAGCCTTAGTGTTGCTTCAAACGGGACGTTAATATAACTAAACTAAACTAAAAACTTACAGCTTTTATTCATTTAATTTTGTTTGCACAACTCATTATTCTGTCCCATTTTAGAATACATTTGAATAAATACTATGAAAGGTATTCCTGGAGTAACACATTCACTCCTGAGGGGGGGGAGTATTAACAGCATTCGCATCCCTCGCATTTTTAGAGCGAGCCATGAAAAAGTCCAATTCTATGGAAACATAGATGGTTTTCATTTACATAACTCTCAAAAGAGAAGACAGAAAAGCGTCTTATATTCTCGGTGTTTTCACTCTCAGGATATTTTTTTATATAAAATTTTATACAAGAAAAACAGCTTTTTCATCTCCTTTCTTCCATAAGTGCAATATCATGCATCCTTCTAGAAGGTAAATATATGATACGTTATAGAATTAATTCAGAAATGGTTGCTTTCAGATCTGCTTTTCGGAAACGTTTTCAGTTTCGTTTTAAGGTATGTTAGAAATATATATTACATACAATACCTATACGAAAATAGTGCTGCTATCTGTATATTAAAAGTTTGTTTAGATAAAAGAGCAGTTTCTACTTTTCAGGTCATTTTTCCCCCTTTTCAGATCGCTTGTTCTGAAATCAGAGGGAGAAATCTCCGCAAAACTTTTTCATATCTTCCTAATACACTTTCTGATTGAAAAATTCAATGAAATAATCTATAAAACCGGTCTAATCCAGTTTATATTATCTCTTTAGTTGAAAGTACTTTTTTTACTGAAAAATTATTCACAGTTTAAGAATTGATATGCATAATCTTTAATAAAGAGACATATAACTAATATTCGTTTTGATAACTTTTGGAAATAAGATTTTTTAACAGAATAGGAAAGGAATTATGCAATCAAAAATGTGATGAAAATATTGATTTCACTTCTTTTGTTTACACGTATCCATCTCAAAATAATTCGTATTTGCATGTAACGTTAAAGGTATATATTGGTAACATTTCAGTTTAACATGCTTGCATCAAATCACTATTCAGTTCAATCCTGTATTAGTATTTAATAATGTTTCCTTTAAATGAAAAAAAAATTAGTGAAGATTTGTAGTGTTAGATAATTAGTGTTTAGATAATTTGTAATCAATTATTTAATATCAAATCATAATAAAGGGATCAACAATTTGTTAATAATTAGTACTACAAAAAGTGAGGCATGGTCTAAAAAGTGATGGCATTAGCATTAAAATTGAGCTTAAAAAAGATATGCTACTATAAAGATAAATAATATAATAATCATCATTAAGAGATAATGAGATATATGGTATCTTTGTCCACTCATTATTTTCACCAGATTGATAAAAACTTATATACCGATTTTATTCTAATAAGAAATTCTTTAGAAATCGAAATGCCTCGTCTTATTTCATCTTGAAATGGTTGTGAAAAACTTATACGCGTGAACAATCGGAACAATTATTCTTTCAACTTTATGGTACAATATATAGAGTGATCCTTTTTAATATATGGTGAAAATCGTTGTACTTATTAACAGGCAACCAAATATTCTTGAATGACAGACGGATAAATCTTTGACTGATTTAATTCTAAATTTGATTACTCGATGCTAAACTTCTGTATTAAATTTTATCAACATAGTTTTATAAATTTTGTTGTTATTGTGTTCTCTTTTACTCAAACAACCAAAGAGATAAGTCCTTTGAATAAATTTCGCTCTAAATTTCATAGAATTCTTTAACTTTGGTATAAAAACACGTACCAAATTTCATTCATATGGTTCAAAGGGGTTTTGAATTATCTGGTTCACAGATAGACAGAGCAAAAGACAGACAGATGTAATTCCAAAAATATATTTTTGGACTCCGGGATATCTAAAACTTGAGAATTCATCAAAATGTGTTAGAATTTCTTGACGATTGCAATACTTTCTTTTTATATATTTACTTTATATCTATAGAATGAAAAAAAATACTTGTTGGTACGATTTTCAAAATAAAATTGCAACTACTAGGGCAAGAAATATCGGAAATGCTAATATGTAATTCTTGGAGGATAAGATAATAGACTATTTGAGGATAAAGTAAATTTAAGAAAACCTCAATGAACAAAATAGCCTTATTTATCAGTTATCCGTGTGAACAGATTAACCTGAACAATTCAGCCACTTATCAAATGAATGGACGCCCTTTATTACTTTTTGCATCCTTATTCAAAATCATTCAAATATTCAATGTTTCTTAGATGTAATTTTAGTATTTCGAAACAAAAAGGTACCACTTTAAAATATTAAGGAGTATTATTGCAGTGATGAATTGCAATTACAAGTGCTAATTATATAGTTTTATTAAATATCTTACAGCTCATGTATCAAAATATTTTAATCTTAATTTTTTTCTTTAATTTTAAACACTGAATCCAGATGGTTTAATAAAATAAAGAACAATAAAATCGTAAAAATAAAAAGAATTTTACAATGCTGAAACTTTTAGGATAGTCCTCCTGGCACTTAAAACATCCATTCATTTCCATTAAATCTTTAAACCATGGGATAAACTGATCCAAAAAATTGGTAAAAAAAGAAATAAAACCAAGGGCCAAACAAGGCTTGGTGTTAAGAAAAATGTAATTTTTTTTTTACTTGTGCCTTTTTAATACTTAATGCTATTTCGGTGTAACAGATGAAGAACTCCGTCCAAAGGGACAAACAACTGAGAAGAAAAGCTCTAACCATACACATCTCCAGGGATTTAGAAGATTTAATCTAACCCATAGAAACCAATCAGAAACATGTTCGCTAATTTACGAAGAGAGGAAGAAAATTTTTCTGCCCTCGCCGATCAGAAATATCCCTAACTTGGATTGATGAAGTTTTTTTGCAAGAGATGAGCTTGCTTATTGCTGTGCTGCATCAAGTATTAATCTCGAGGTTCCCGTTCTTTTGTGGTTGGTATAACAGAGTCTCCCGAGAAGGTGTGAAAAGAATCTTTTCTTTAACGATATTCGTATCCCAAATTAAGTGATACAGAAAAAAAATGTGTCTTCATAGAAGAAGATAAAAAAAATAATAATCCACCTGTTCTTATATACCTTTTGCAGAAAATTATACAAACAGAATTTTGTACTATTAAAAATATGATTAAATAAAGAATTTCTTGCCTCATGACGTATGTCCTCAAAAAGGCTCAAATTTTTTTTTTCCATGCTAAGAATGTGTAAATGAGAAATCAAGTAATTATTAAAGTAAAAGAAAAATTTGTATATTTATTCGAAAAATATTTTGTTGCTTATCACATAAAATTCCATTTTTTTTTTCTTTTAGAGTCCCAAGAATTTCTAAAAGACAGAGGAACAAGTTTATAAAGAGGGCGAAAAAAAATCATGTATTAAATGGTACGTGTGTATGTGTGTGATGGTGATGGTGTTCAGTTGGTCCGACAGAATAAGTATTTGCTAAATTTTCAACTAAATATTTTATTTAACTTCACTTTTAACAAATTCTTTAACAAAATATCTTTTAGCTTTGAATTTTGAAAATTCAATAACTCTTACTATAATAGAAACAATAAATCTTTTTGTTTATTGTTCTATGTATCTTTCTAATTTTCTGCAAACTCTCAAAAAATTTGAATTTAAAATTGAATTAATATATTATTATTATTTCAATTAATATAAGTTTTAATTAATTTCAATTAAAACTTATATTAATTGCAAGTGATTAAATTTGAATTAATATAAGATATTTTTGCTGAATCCAAACGTTTTTTTTTAATAAGAGTACAGAAAACAGAATCATTCCGCATTAAAATATTATATGTACTAGGGAATAGTTTTTTTATAATTCATACAATCACTCAAAGAATTTCGTTGATTCCTCAACAAATTCAGTTTTTAATTTTACTTTCAAAAGGATTTGTGATGTATATATACATAATAATGTTTGTTTTGTTTCTGCCAATAAATGAACTTCTTAAAAAATTGAAAAGTCTAAATTTTACTCCTGATTTCACTGAATATGAATCTTTTAAGAAGCGAGAAAATGTACGTAATCCCACTTCTTTGTAAAAAAAAAATAAAAGCTAGAAAATTATTTAGATATAAAACATCTTTTTGTTAGGAAATAGAACTTCAGCCACTCATTTTTAAAGTAATAAATTTATTTTAATATTTTATCTCTCATAGGATTAAATAAAAATAAAATTTCAAATTCACTTAGCAACTACAGACAGTTTTTATAATATAACTCGGGACATTTTTTTATGTATAATCCGTATATTTTATACAAATCTTCGACCAAATATAAGTTTTTTTGCTCTACCTAAACAATTTTAAAATAGCTTAAACATTTAAATAAATATACAAAACGCAACCGAACGCTACTTTATTTAGTTTTAAAAATATCATCCCCCGTAATTTTTTAAATGATTCGTCATATCATATTGAATAAAAAAAATCCACTTTCTGCCTCTTTATCTAAAAAAAAGAAAACACAACGAAAACTCCAGTAATGAAAATATCCATGATTTGCTAGAAAAATTTGTGCTAGGCTTTTTCCTCATCCCGGATTTCGTACTGCCATGTATTATGGATGACGGGCTTTTCCGTAATGGTGTAGGAGGGAAAACCCGGAGTTCTGGGAAAAAAGGAGGCGCCTTGCAATAAATCAGGATTAATAGTTTTTCCCACTCCAAATGCCTGCTTGATGGCTATGCGTGTATAACGGTTACAGCAGCTATGACTATAAGCTTCTTCGGAAGGCGCAGGATGTCATGGGTCATTCGTTTATCTCGACAGCTTCAGGTAAGGATACCGCATCTGAGAGAAATCCGATTTATAAATCAAAATTTTCTATCTGACAACAACAAGAACATTGTCTGTTCCATAAGCAGACATATTGCACAGTTGCGAAATATGATATGTTGCAAATAACTCTTTTGATTCCAAGTTGTTTATTTAAACAGTACGGATAGCAGATTTAACATATTTTATAGCAACCGAAATGAAGGCTGTTATGATGCGAAAACGTATCGTTTAATCTAACTAACTTTTGGGAAAATTTAATTACATTTTATTCGAATTAATTAATACCTTTTTATTAATTGGATTTGTGTGTGTGTGCGTGCGTGCATTCGTGCGTGTGTGTGTGTGTGTGTGTGTGTGTGTGTGTGTGTGTGTGTGTGTGTGTGTGTGTGTGTGTGTGTGTGTGTGTGTGTGTGTGTGTGTGTGCGCGCGTGTGTGTGTGTGTGTCGTTCTCAAAGACAGACCGTTTAACCTAGAACTGCCAAATTTGTTACATTTATGCTTTGGAAGGTGGAAACATTAACCTAGGGGATATTTTAATTGCTATTAGAATTTAATTTCATTAAAAACTAAGCATAGTTTTTGGCGCTCCTCCAAAATAACTTTCGAAAATATCATTACACAAAAGGATTTTGGCATTCTTCTATTCATAACTAACATTTTAAAAATATATTAATGTGTGTTACAATAACATATTTCCTTATTAAAGTGAAACTCAAATCATTTTTATTACAATTATCGAACTGTAAACGCCGTTACTTAAGCTATAAGTGGATGTTCAAAGATGTAGGCGAAAATTTAGAAGAATGTATAACACAATCAAAATTTTTTATAAGACTTCTAATATAGCATGAATTATACACTTATGAAAATATGAAGTTTAAATATATTTTTCTAAAAAAGCTGTTAAAACTAAATTTTTTAAAAAAATATTATATTAAATTTTTAACGTTGAATTCAGCCAAAAACGGCTAGATAGCAATAATAGCGAACCAAAGAAAGGATTTTTTAGTATCCATTCTTTACTCATTGATCTGACTTAAGCTAGTTTCAAACTGTTCTTATTGTTTCAAACAGAAGTTTCCTCGTGTAAACCCATGTCACATTTATCGGACGTTCCTCATTCTGAACAAGTCCACAAATCGAATGCTAAACAATTGCAATCCATTGCAGCAAGGGAATTTGCATTCAACAAGCAGAAATGATTTATTCGTTGGTTTTTCCGATAAGGAATTCTAACAGCAGTGCAAATTTATAAAGTTCTGAAAGTTTGTCTTTAGAACCATATTTTACCCCAGAACAAAGAATAAAACATGATAATTCAAACTGAAGGAATTTAAATTCTGATGTTTTCATTTTCTTGAGTGCAAATTTGGGATTTTCCTAATATTTATTTTTTATTTAAAATTGTTATTTTACACAATGGAATTTTATTTGAAACGTTGTGACATCAATATGAGGGAAAACGCTGCTAAATATTCCCTAATAAAATGAGAAAAAATAGCAGCGTGAGAAGTTTTTAAAAATTCCGAAAGAAATTAAATGTTATTTTAAAAACTAATCTTATGAAGAAACGAGGGTACATTGGTATGCTTCCTTCTTCTAATGCAAAGACAATAAGACAACTATACCGATTTTAAATGACTATAACTTCCTTATATTCAACAAAAGAAGGAACCAAATGGAAACACAGAAGTTTTTTCCTTAAAACTGTAATAATTGCTGTATGTAATTTCCCTTGTTAATACTGCAAACGAACGTGCGGTAATCCATTTCCCGCCAAATGCAGGAAAGCATGATCCTAGCCATTGATGCAAGCTCGACAGCAACACGCATGTTTTTTCTTATGGCACTTAACGTGACAAGCCCGCTGTTACGAAGACAGCGATTTAAGCCGGTGGGGGAGCGTCTCTTGTTTTTATAGTAGCGCCAACTAGGGCCAAGAGTACGACTTGCTATTCACGCATCACTCATTTTCTTGCACAACCCCTTTTTATAGGAGGACACATTCACACTTCTCACAGATAGAACAACGATGCCCAAACCGGGACTCGAACCCAGGATGCCCAGATCACGGGGAAGACGAGCTACCCCTATGCCAGGAAGCCGACCGCAACACATATGTTCTTCATGTTATTGTCTAAAACTTCTGAAATGACTTCTTGTGTTTTCATTTCATTGGAATATATGATAAACTTTGTCTAATAATCTCTTTTCGCCTAAACTTTCGTGTGGTAATCTATTTCGCCTCTTTTCGCCCTGAAAGCACACATATAAAAAGCTCAACGTGGTGGCGAAATAGATTACCACACGAAAGTTACCCATATAATCAAGGAAAGTGACAACGGCTAATTACTATGTACTTAAGAAAGATATTGTTACTTTCTGTAAATTGTCCAACTGTTTTCTTGTAATCAGTGTTTATATAGAAGATACAGACAATCGTAATCCATTAAATTGCTTTAAATATTCTTGTATATCATTCTATCGGGATAAATATCTCCTCAGTCTAAGTGTCTAAGTAATGACAAAGAACTTCAAGAAGTGACAAATTATATTAAAAAATGATATAGTAATATTTAAAATAGATAAATGCACGAAATATATAAAAAGGATTTTAATATATTAATTACTTAATAAGTTTTAATACTTTTTCGTCCTCTTGAATTTTGAGGGAATGCGAAACAAAATTTAATAAATTTCACATCCCAGGCATTAAGTGGTAAAATTTAGGAGCACCAGATTCGATCGGTATTCTGTATGGTATAAGAACAAATATGTTTACCAATGACTTTTCACCCGATATGGCAAGTGGCACATACTAACAATTATTATCATTTTTATAATAAAAACTTTCTTAACTTCCTTCCTTTTAATGATTATTAATACATTCTATTACACATAATATGTTTCATGTACTTTAAATTTTTATAAAGGTGCACAGAAAGCTATAGGGAGGCTCTCAGGGCCCCAGGAATGAACCTGGTTGTAGAGTCATAGATATTGACCTCAACAGATATAAAACGCAGCATCAATGTATTTTCAGAAAGATGACTAATTAAAAATAGAACATGGGATTTTTTGCTGTCTTTTCTTTTCTATTTTTTTTATTCTGATTCGTAAGATTTCTAACTTTTCTATTTTTTTATTCTGATTCGTAAGATTTCTAACTTTTCTATTTTTTTATTCTGATTCGTAAGATTTCTAACTTTTCTATTTTTTTATTCTGATTCGTAAGATTTCTAACTTTTCTATTTTTTTATTCTGATTCGTAAGATTTCTAACTTTTCTATTTTTTTATTCTGATTCGTAAGATTTCTAACTTTTCTATTTTTTTATTCTGATTCGTAAGATTTCTAACTTTTCTATTTTTTTATTCTGATTCGTAAGATTTCTAACTTTTCTATTTTTTTATTCTGATTCGTAAGATTTCTAACTTAATGCTTTAGACATCCGAAGTATTGCAATACAATAATCACTGAAATGCATTGTCATGAAACAGATTTTATGTTTTGTTTAAATATGTGGTAATTATGAGTTTTTGCAATTTGAATAAGTCATTATTTACACAAAGTTTGTTTTATAAATATTTTAATTGAATAATGAAATCATCTTTCAAAATTTTTAAAATATATTTACACATTATATAATTTTAAAATAGAATAAATGAAACACGTTGTTATTAAAAATGTAGTTCCTGGCAATTTCTCTTTACTTGGCAACATTTATTTCTACATTAATAAATTAAAAAATAATTATTTTTCATTTTCAGAATTGCTCAGATAAAAATTCTTCAAAATTTTATGAAGGCAGTTAGCAATTAATTAAAAGTTGTTCGATAATTTTAGCGCAAGTGCAGCCATCTAACTCTCCGACCCGCCACGAAGGCACACGGATTTAAATCATTAAAACTGAATGATCGGACCGTCACAACAACAACATTGGCGGGAACTGTGGTTGAGTCCTAAGGGCCGTCACCGGCCACGGTACAACCCTCCCCGAAGGAAGTACGTCCCGTCATCGTTGGGAGGAGTCAGATCCCCCCCCTATTAGTGTACCCTCCAGGATGGTGAGATCCAACCACCATGCCGGAAGCACTCATCCTCATTCCGAGGTGCCCCCCGGGGGTCGTGCAAATGCTATAAAAAACTCTTAAAAGTTTTCAGAATTTAATGTTGGTTCATTGAACTACGCCAACATTAAATTTCAATGGTTGTAAAGGAATATCGTTCAATATGTAAGCTAATCCAATAAATTCTTCTTCAAAATATTTTTTTAAAAAATCTTTGGTAAGGTGAATACTCTATAAAATATTTTTTTAAAAATCTTTGGTAAGGTGAATATTCTATAAAATTCCATTTCTGTTCTTCAAAGATTTATCATCACTTTGCACCCCTTACTTTTATAACGAACATCAGAGACGTCACTAGGTATGGCCTCTAATTTACTCAGTGGAAATTGTTTGTTCCAGGGAGGTTGTTCCTTGCCTGTCAGCAAGCGATAATGAACTTTCCGGGGCACAAGCGGCTGTCAGAGACAGAAAACAAATAAGCAGGTTGAGTGAATTCTGCTCTATGCTTTGTTCACTCTCAAACTTTTCATCAAAATTCTTCCATTTACTTGTTTTTGGAAGATAATTTGGTATAATTGTCTTTTCTAGTAAGAGCATGCAGTAAATTCCTATTTTTTTTAAAGTAACTTGGAAATAAGCTGATCAACTGGATATCTATTTTTTAAAAGGAAAAAAAACTTTTAATGAAATGCATAAAAATTGACTCTCCACATTTTGAATATCTCTGTGTTCGAAAAACACATTTCCTCTCACCGATGTGGTGTGGAGAGGGGGGTGCCAGCTCAGGTGTTGTCCTCGTCATCTGACCGCGGTTCAAAATTATGAGGTTCGTCCCAAAATAGCCCTAGTATTGCTTCAAACGGGACGTTAACTAAACTAAACTTCGAAAAACACATTTTTGGCATTATATCTGACTGTGACCTAGATGGATAAAATTTACGTATGAAAGAACGATTAAATTTCTATATTTCTATCAAATTCTGTACGAAATTCATTCACTAGAATTCTGTCTGTTTGGCTATTCGAGTACAAATGAACTCGATATCTATAATATACAAAAAGCTAAACGGATAAAATTTCGTGCGCGTGTTTGTCATCTAAAATTATCAAATTTAAATCCATCGAACTGTTGATTGCTTGTGGGTCTGTACTTTTGGATGCATGTAAACAATTAACTCATAACTGCAATGACAGAAATCAATGAAATTCGCTACATTACCTTGTGACTATACTGTAATGGATATACGACTTTAGTTTCTAATAAAATATTGGTATCAATTAGAGTGTAAAAAAGTGTCCAGAATACATATTCTCGCAATAGATTCAGTAAAAATGCTAGATACACTCCAAAAATGTATATTTCGTAACTATCGTTCACCAATACCTTGAAAGGTATTAGCGGCCTTACCTTATATCCACACTTTTGTTAGAGGAAGGGATGAGATCTCTAATAGAATATTAGCTAGAAAATTTTAAGGAGTCCATTCCCAGAGGTTTTTTGGGAACAGAGGTGCTCTTGTGGCAAGGTCTTGGCTTCGTAGCCAGAGGGTTCCTGGTTCGAAACCGGATCATATTTTCATCGTTTGTCATGTAACTGCTTGTAATAGTCAGTCCAACAGATGATGCAGTTACATGACAAATGATGACAATATGATCCGGTCTCGAACTGGAACCCTCTGGCTACGAAGCCAAGACCTTGTCACATCATCTGGTGGACTGACTATTCTAATGCTGCCACTCGGTGTTAAGAACTCTGGTGGTATAGTGGTCAGTTTTCGGCAGTTCCAGGATCGAGATCCGATCCCATCGAAGATCCGCCGTGTAAGCGGATCTAACGCACGTTAAAATCGTAAGGACCAAACGTCATTCCAGTGGTGTGGTACGGAGGTTTCGAGAAAGGGTGCGTGCTCAGCTGTCATCCTTGTCATCTGACCGAGGTTCAAAATGACGAGGTCCATCCCAAATTAGCCCTAGTATTGCTTTAAAATGGGACGTTAATATAACTGAAATGAACTGAACCCAGACGTTCATTGTTTTATTTTATTCCAATTCTAAACTTTCCACTATTGCAGAAGTTTGAAAAAAAATGTATTTGACTTTCTAATTTGTTTGTTTGTATTCTCGAATTAATTAAATAATCTACTCGATAAAATCACGGAATGTTAAAAAGAATCAAAAGCTCTTTCGGTAAATAGATAGACACGGTCTTGAACAAATAAAACTAGCCCGAGTACCATCGTGATAAGAGTTTCTGTTACAATGTTGATAAAGGAGAAAGAATAATCCATCGGAAACATTTCACATCAAGAGGAAACATCTTTTTTACTTTCCTCGGAAACCTCTATTTCTTCTTCGCAGTGGGCTGTCTGTTAAGTGGTCTCCTGAGTCCCTCGTAGAAATTTCTTTATTCATTGAAAGTCCACTGCATATTCTTTCTTTCGCACGCGTTAAGAAACCATAGGATTAAAGGAAACTGCTTTTGAATTTTTCAGGTCAGTCGATAGAACCAGGAGAAACAATTTTTCTCCGATAAATTGCTATGAAATTTTGCAGCAATATCTGCCAATACCACTCTTTATTTGTATCGGAGAATATTTGATACAAATATCTTTTAATCACTCGACTTCTACAGAAAATTCCTAAGCTTGCACACAGTTGTTTATATACGCTTTTATTTAACTAGAATTGATGCAAATTTGGAGGATGGAATTTTATAATTGATTTTTTGACCCATTTCTTGATATATTTGTTTTGAAATTCTTTACAGATGTGCAGTCTCGAAGAAAAAACGATATTTTTGTATTTACAGAAAATAAATATAAATCAATGAATTAATTTTGTTTGCATTTTTAACTGACTTGAATTTTATTTAATTTCATGAATGTGGAAAAAATTGATTTTATTGCTCTATAATATTTATACCAATAATTCATGTAATGCACTATATGCCAAAAATTAAAAATGTATTTAAAAGGTTTAAAACAGGCCTTCATTAGTGAAAGACAAAGTAGAAATTAATTTTAAATTGAAAATCTGAGTGTCAAAGCAGATTACGAGGAGCTGCAGATGGTACTAAGAAGAAAAAAAAATTACAAATAAATATAATGAGTATAAAATATTTAAATATTGTTTAAAAATTATACTAAATTATATATATATGATTAAAATTGAGATTTATCTATCTATCTGCCCCTCACACATTTACAACATGATTTTATCGTACATATTTTTCAAAAAAAAATTTAATTGAATTATACAAATTAGAGTATTTTTTTATTGTTTTTATGTAAGCACAATGGAAAAACTTTATGAATTGGAAACTAAGTATCTGATTTTGGAGTGAAAATTTCGAATATTTCTTCCATCCTGATATGCAGGAAAAACTAGAACCATAATCAAATAACAAGAATGATACTTGATCCTGCACCCTCTCTCTAAACTCTCATATTATGCCAACAAATTAATGATATCAGCATAACAAATTGGGAAAGAAAAAAAATTGACTACCTTTTTAATGATATTGATTATTTTTCAATAAATTTGGAACATAAAGATATATTGCGAACCATTCATTACATATTAATATAAATTTATAAAATTTCTTCAATACTCACGAAAATCCTACAATGTTTCCAGTTAATTAAATTGCTTAAACACCGACTAATTTAAATCTCTAGTTGATTTTAGAAATAAGTTGCTAATCATGCAAGGAAAAGTCATTTTAATCTCCTAATGCATCATTTGGTTTATATTTACAGACGAATGCTATAAATTGTAATTTTCTTAAAACTTAGACCTGTATCCATCTAAGTACAGATTGCATACTTATGAAAAAAATGTGAATTATATATATCGAATCATGAGAAATGTATGATTCAAATATTTATCTTAAATTGTTTCTTTTCGTCATTGAATGTATTATTCCGAAATAACTATCTTTGAATTTACCATAACTATGTTTGAATATTCGATAGCTGAAATTATATAAAATAAATACGTACTTGGTTTAATAGTTGAGTTGATAGAAATCTATTACAAGTGGGCTTGAATGACACTCTGCAAGCAATGATATAAATTTGACAAGATCTTGTTCTACATTTCAGATAAGTCTGTACTTTATTTTAGTTTTTGTATCCTATTTTTACAGCAGCACGGCTTCTATCCTTTGCAATGTTCCATAAAACACATCTTTGTTTCCTGTTTATTATGCTGGCCAATCAGGAAATGGGTTGGAAAAAGTTGTCAGTGGAGAGGTTCGATAATAATGACGGACCTTTTTTGTATTTTAAAGATTTTATTGTTTCTCCGCTTTCGGAAGTTGGTTTGAGCCTTGCCTTTCGGAGTGCTGCTTCGTCGATGATGTTACAAAGACTGATGGTTTTTTACATATACCGCTAGAGGGCGTTACAAGTGAGAGGTGGGGCAAGATGGTTACGTAACAGTCAGAACCCTATGAGTCTTCTCCTACTATTTTTTTATGCAATCGAAAAATTCTTGAAAAAATGCTTACTTGTCAGAAAAATATTATGTCATCGAAATAATTCGAGAAAATATGAGTCGAAATAAAGTTCTAGTTTTTCCTTCTCCCCATTCTTTTTTCTGACATTTGATTGGAAGAAATCGAAAAAAAATTCTTTGAGAAAAATGAAAATATTTCAAGTGAGAATTTCTGAGTAAACACTAAAAAGATTTTTGATCTTTCAGCATAGAAGTAATCGACCCAAAAGTTTATCATCTTATGTTGCACAGAGGCTTATCATAAATTCATTTCAACAACTCCAAAAAAGAATTTATATTTTTCTGGTATCGAAAAAAATATTATCATTGACAAGGAAAGCTTCAAAAATTTAAAGAATGTATCCAGTTTGTCTCATGAAGTGCAAAATAAAATAAAATGAAGATGGATACTTTTACAATTCATATGAGAGTTTGAAAAAATAAATTTTCTACTTTCAAATAATATTATTAATGTCGAAGAATAAATGTTAAATGGTGTTTCCTTTGTCTTCGTAACTTGCATTAAAAAAAACTAAGATGCTGTTTTTGGAAACGAATAAAAAATATTTCTGCTTTTCCAAGTTTTCTTCCAATATTTTAGATTTCCTCTGATTCTTATAAAGAAAAAAATAGTTTGTTTGTTTTTTAAAAATCTCTTAAAACATAATTTTCTACTGGATATCCAAAGAACGATAAATTTAATATTAAAACAACCATTATTCATATATATTTAAAATAATTGGAAAGTTATGAAAATAATTATTCATAGAACCATTGTTTTGTCTTCATTATAACACCAATTTTTGTTGTTTCTTATGGCACTTGCCATGGACAAGCCCGCTGTTACGAAGACAGCGATTTTAAGCCGGTGGGGGAGCGTCTCTTGTTTTTATAGTAGCGCCAACTAGGGCCAGGAGTACGACTTTGCTACTCACGCATTGTTCATTCGCTTGCTCAATCCCTTTTTACAGGAGGTCATATTCACACATCTCACAGATAGAACAACGGAAGAACAACCATGCCCAAACCAGGACTCGAACCCAGGAAGCCCAGATCACGGGGAATACGCGCTACCCTATGCCAGGACGCCGGCACACTAATTTTTATTTCTATGAAAGCTCTTAATACTTAGATCAATAGTCACCTGTCCTTTGCATCTTGCATTTCAGAGAGAAATCTTAAAACTTTTATATCCGTACACATTTTTTGCGGGGAAAAGAACCGCGACTGTGCCCCAGTTCCAATTATTACACCTATTACGTCTATTAATTTCATCATTTTTCGTGCATAATTCAATCAAAATACTATATATTAATTATGTAAATACAATTTTAAATAGAATAATTTTATAAGATTTTATTCATCAAAGTTAGTTATTATTAAATTATTGTCATTAATATGACGGGCAAACAGCTGAGAATAAAGGAAGATAATTGTATTTTACATTAGAGAAATAAGTCCCTGTGTTAAATGCTTATCAAAACATTTTAAATAATTTATTCACTCTCTTGAATTAAAAGGACTAAGAATTATTTACTTTAAAAAGTTTTATTCATTTCTGTACTTTAATTAAAGAGTTTTGAATGCGTTTAAATGAAAGAACTAAACCATTCTTGAATGAATTTCATTTCAATCAATGAGATTTCCTATATGAGATTAATCAATAAGTGGTCCCTATAGTAAAAAATCGTAAATTTTGTTTCTACAATAGTAAGAAATAAAAATTAAATAGTGAACCTGATTTAAATGATAAACCACACTGACTACTTTAATTCAAGAGCACACTTCATCGTTTGATTTCATTGCTTATGGCCGATGTCGTAATGAATAGGTTTTAAAATAATTCTCTTTATATAACAATGTTTTGACTACAATTCGCTGCAAATCCTGTTTGAATGGCACCTTTGAAGCAATAATATAAATAAGAGAAAGACAATGTTGTGTTTGTTCCAAAAATAAGACTGTAAGTAATTCCAGTCCTTCTACCTTATTAGAACAACAAAGCCCCTGTCTTTCAGGAAATCCCATAATCCATGTCCTTTCACTTGTCTGTTACGCTGACCAAACATGAGATGGGCGGAAAAGAGCTGTCAGATGCACTCATTCAGCCTCTTTTCATCCTTTATCCGTTCGAGGAATTCTGGAAGATGCATGCATGTCATCAGAAATTTGTCAAGACATAAAAGATCTGAAGGAGAACTGATTTTTGTTTTCTCCCGGTTCACTATTGTAACATTTCAAAGGAATGATAGTGGCTGAAAACACTTATTGAAAAAAATTTTCAAAACAAAAAAAAAATACTTTAAGTGAGAGTTTAAGAGGAAACACGATGGGAACATTTGATTCCTTAACACAACAAATTCTTTTTGTTATTGTTGTTGTTCTAAATTCTTTTTGTTATTGTTGTTGTTCTAATCTATTTTTGTTATTGTTGTTGTTCTAAATTCTGTTTGTTATTTTGTTGTTGTAAATACTTATCATAAAATTTTATCGGGGTTTTTTTCGGTTTTATTCTCACTAAAGAATAAAACATTGAATGAAAATGTCATTTCTCAGAATACCCATTATTTTGCATAGACGAAAAATAAAACAGAATAAATTCAGGAATTCGCAAAGACGTTTAAAAAACAATTAATCATAATGCCCGTTTTAATTTTTGTGGTTATTCGGTCATTCAAATTAATCTGGACACTAAAGCAGGGAGAAGTAGTACGGTTTTATAGGAACACAAAAATTATTTCATTTTAATCACCTGACTGCAATGATGAAAACGAAACATGAACCAGCTCACCATTCTTCAAATTTTCGCACCACATAATTAGAATAATATTTTACCTCTAGGTGACCAGATTTAACATACAAGTACACCTCATCGGCGGATCGTTGACGAAATCAGGTCGATTCAGTTAAGTCTAAGAACATTCAAGTCTTGAAGCTGAAATCTTACTACCTAATATATCCAAGTATAAAAAAGTAAAAAACTCTGCATAATGAGTGGTTGGTACAATTTGATGCTAAATGTGAAAAGTTCACATTGACAATCTTGCAGGTTCATCCAGGAAAGTGCATTGTATATATGCTCAACGAACATATAATGAATTTTTAAACATTAAACAATCCAAAAGGCAAGAACTGATCTGTAGTAAAGGATATTTGATGATCAAACAAGGTCTGATTGCTTTTAGTGGAAACCTTTTCTTCTGTATGCTGAGACCATATCTTGGATACATCCAGTTATTCATTAACAACTAGCGAACTTCAAAAGAAAAAATATCTTTCTTCCTTTATAAAGAAAAAAAAAGTAACATAAAAAAGAAGCAATCCGCAATTCATCATTTTTTTTTTACCTCTTTTTCTGTACGTGCCTTCCTTTCTTTTCCAACAAGAGGAATTAGAAAAGGAAACAAATCTCCCCTCGGATGGATTTACCTTCATTATTTAACCTTCGGCTATCTGGGTGGACTCGAAATGCCTATCCTTCCGTCTACTTCAAGTGAAATAACTTTTTTCATTTCGTGAATTAGTTTAATTGCATTTTCTCAAGAGATACTCTTTAATTAGCTCACTCTTCCTGGTTTTGGAACAGGGGTTTGTTTGAAGACAAAACATTGCTTCCGAATTGTATCGACTGGAAAATGAAATATTATCATGGATGTTTATATATTTACAATATACTAAAAAAGATAGTAATCATAATACTAAAGGTAATGTAAAGGTAGTAATCATAATGGAAAAAATAATGAAGAGGTAATGTAAAAATGTTAAATAAAAAATTCTTAGAGTGCTAAACAGCCATTTTATTATGACAATTTATGGATTTCTGCTATTTTAATAATACAATAATATGCATTATAATTTTATTCAGAGGACAGCTACTTTTTTTATAGGCACGTTTAAAATTATAAAAAATAATAAATTTACAAGGAATACAATATGCTGAGAAAGAATATAGTCATAAATAAAGCTATATAATAAAGCTTAAATTATAAATGGTAATGTAAGATTTGAGGGCTCTTTTTAATTGAATTATGCATACTAGAAGAGGATCAATAGTTCAGAAAAGAATACTTTTCATAGATTGTTAAAAAAATTTCATTGATAAAAACTAATTGATTTTAAGATCCCTAGAATCCCTTAATTATTAATTGAATTAATAATTAATTTTTTGCTTAAACTATAATTAATTTTTTTGTTTAGGTTAGGATAATTTATTACTTAAGTTTTATTAATTTGTTGTTTAAGTTAGGATTATAAAACTATATAGCTTTTAATGTAACTTTTTTTCAAAGGAGCTCGTTTTTAAAGAGTAGTTTGGGAAATAAGCTCTATTTGGTGAAGAATAGTAAAAACTTATGTGTACAAAACTTTTATGTCGTATATTTATAAAAATCAACAGTTTCTTAAAAAAAAGAAAAACAGCTGCAAAAATTATTCATCCAATTCTCCTCCATTATTTTTAGATGAGATTAAATAACTTAGTGCATGCTCTTTGTTTTTAATTTGGGTATCAGCTAACTGTATGATAAATGCAGAAAATACGTTGCTACTAGAGAAGGACTTAAAATATGTGTTTATTTTTCAAAAAAAAACTATTTTTTCTACCATAAGAAAGTAATTAAAAAACTTAACCCAATTAGTAGTTAGTAAATTTTTCGCAATACAAAAAATGACGTTAAAAGAAGGAAATAATCGTATGACAAACTCGGGTAAGTTTCATGCTCTTATTTAAATTTGTTTCATAGATCGATGCAAAAAAAATGAAATAGGCCTTAGTTTCTAAAATCCAGAACGTAAACGAACAAGAGAGAAACTTAATAAATGAATTAATTATAATTTGCATTAGTAATAAATGGATGAATAATTAACTAAATATTTTCTAATGTGCACTTGAAAAGCTTCCACTTAGATTAATTACTTAACATTTTACTGTTAAATTATTTTCTCAACGTGGCGATTGCATAAAAATCGCCAAATTATTTTTCTTAAAAAAAATCACTGCTTTTTAATAATTATTAGATAAATACTGCCGCAACATTGAAAAGAAAAAAATAAAATCTGAAATCAAATAGTTAAATGAGTCATTACAAGTTTTGAATAAAAAGAAAGAAGTTGCCTACCTAAAATATAAACAAATAAGTCACATAAAGAGATAGTTGCTTAAAAATTTTAATCGTTACACATTCTAACATTCATACATAAACTTTTTATCTTTATTGGCGCCAGAATTCCATGAATGAACATTTTACTCTTCATTTTTTTTTCTTTCAAAAAACAAAATGAAGATAAAAATTTTTGCTGTTATTTTTCCAATAGTCTTTGATAAACAGGGAATTTGCATTACAAAAAGACTATAGTAATGTGGGTTTTTTTGGTTTTTTTTTACTTACTATCAAAAGCAAAAACTTCCTTTCACATTTTTTTACGTAGAATTCTTTCGCATAGTAATTCTTTAAATCAAGACAGAAAAGTAAAAAGCTTTCTATGTTATTTCTTTTATGAAATCTGCGAGGTATCTAAAAAAATGTAATTGGTTTCAATTATGATACTGAGACCAAAAGTAATCCAGGCCCTTAGAAGAGCTTTTGCTTTTAATTTTCATTTAATCTCAGATAAAAATGAATTGCTCAGTTATTTTATATCTATTTAAGGTGATCGTGGAGAAGGGGTCGAAATCATTTTTAGAAGAAGAAAAATCGTGTTTTTATTTTATTTTATTTTAAATTTCTACTTTAAAAGTTTGGTGATTCTAGGAGGTAAATGTTAAAAAATTGTATTCCAATTATTTTTAAGGAATTATAGGCAGTTACAATTTGTCAGCAAAATTCTAGGCACACTTCAATAGTTTCGGGTTATTATATGTGTTCCTTTCAAAAATCCTTTTTCATATATAAAATTTTATCCTAAATATTGTTTGAAAATAATTAGAGTAGCTAATAAACAAAATTATTTTCGAGTAATTTTAAACAGCATGGAATGTTTATTGTAAAGGTTATTAATTGTTATAACTATTAATTAAAAAAATTTATTGAAATGAAATTTTGTATGCTATCTTTTACACTGCTTCAGAACCACTGTGGCCTGGTAGCAAGATCAAAACCTCGAGGCCAGAGGTTTCGAGACTCCCTTCTATTGATTAGCTGCCGGGTGTGGTGCAATTTGAATCTGACAGAGCTGAATGTCCTCCCATTGGTGTGGTACAAAAATTTGGAGAGGGGTGCCACGTCAAGTGTCCATGGTCCAAAATTGCGAAGTCTGGCTCAAAATAGCCCTAGTTGCTTTAAAAAAAATGATATGTTAATATAACAAAAGCTTTATAGTGCTTCTATTAATTTCTGAAAAATTTCTAATCAATTAATTGAAAATTTTTAAAAAAATGTATTATTAATGTTTTTGGGAACTTCAAGAGAAATGAAAGAACATAATACCATTTTTTTAAGTTATCATATTTTTTAATAATTGTATCATGTATGATGCAAAAACAGCGTTACAACTCTACAGGGTAAACAGATGAATCTAGATCAACCAAGTTTGGTATGAAGTTGCTTCTTACGTTACAGGTGTTCACCAACACAGGGTATTATAAAATTTAATTTGATTTTTAATAAATAAAATTATTCAAAATTTTAAAGTTACTTTTCAATAACTGATAGAGAGAAAGCATTGATAGGGAATCATATTCCGGAGCGAAAACAAATTTGCACCATTAGCTTTACAGAGATACTAATCTTACCCTTGTGCTCTTACATTTTACTAAGTCTCTCAAAGTTACAATACTGGCTAATGAAATAGATTTTCACCATACATTCATTACTGAAATATTCGATGGTCTTTTTAATTATGGAATATATTTTAATTAGACTTAAATATATAAACTTTTATTAAAAAAATAACTAGAAAATATCTCAGAAGTATTTAATTTTCAATATTTCGAATTTAATGGGAATTCCATTTTTCATAGCCTTACATCATATTCCACCGTTATAATTCAAAGCGCTTTTGAGTTATCATATTCAGAGACCGATAAAGTGACAGTCAGGCATAGTTTCAAAAATACTGTTTACGAATTGAGGGGGGTCTGAAGCATGTTGATTCGTCTAGATCTCAAATTCGAATTTTCTGACGATTACAACATTTATTCTTTGCATATTTAAGATATGGAAAACTTTAAAAAAAAAATATTCAAAAATTACTCGAATTCTCAATCCAAAACATTGTACAGTGATAATGTTTTAGGTTTAATTCGTCTATCTTTATTTAATTTTTTTTAATTTTATTAATTATTTCTACAATAATAGCGTGTTAAAAAATTAATATAATATCATTACAATGTGCTGGTGTATAAAAGTAGAAGCAACAATACATTATACTTTAAAATATTTTTTTAGAATTTATTAAAATGAGGGGGAAAACTCCGTGAGAATAAATTTGATATTTTTAAAGACAGAATTTTGAAATGAGGTTTAAAACAGTCAACGATAATGACAATTTTTATTAGATTTCAATAAATTAAAATTTAACAAACAAAATTTTAAGAAGCCGTTTCGTACTGAGCATTTGTTATTCGAGAAGTTATTAGGTACAAATTTTGTAGCTGTCATGGTCTTATCTCTAGAACGTTTTGAATGATTTTTATATCGCACATATTAGTTGTTTTGCATGTCGTAGTCTGCAGATAGTATCCAATCTAAAAAGATTATCATGTTAAAACTACATAACATTCTCATGTTAAAATTACATTAAACATTGTAAGCAAAAAAGTATTAAAACTGTCCTTATAAATTAATCGAAATGTTATGAAAATGCTTCCCTACTTTTACAATTCCTTTCCCTTTTTACAATTCACAAGGGATGCATGGAAATCTATTCTTTCGACTTCAAAAGGAAAAATTCATGTTCATATAGTATCATTTATAATTTCTTTCTGTTCTCTATATCAAGATTATTACTTTGGAAAAAAAGAGAGAAATGGGATTTTTTTCATTCGAAAGATTAAAAAAAATCGTTCCACACTGAATTATATTCCAACATGATAAACTAATGAGCATAGATAAAAACTTGGATTCCCAAAGAGGAAAACTTTTTCATTTAGGACAAAAGATATCTTTGGATAATAAAGATGAAAAATTGTTCTTTTTCCTTTTTTGCTGGAAACTCAGAAAAACAAAAAAAAGGGTGCTTAAAAATATACTCAAAACTCTAACACATCTTTTCTGTCTGGCATCCATTCATAGCAATTTTGTTTCTCTTTTCTTTTTCTATTTTGTTATCTCTCTTCTTATGTAATATTACGTTTTATCAAAAGAGAAAGGAACACCCGGTACACTGTATTCGAGGCCTCAATCCGAGAATAGCATATCGTTTTTACCAAAACATACAGCCTAAGATAGCTATTAATTTTAAAATTTTAAAGGTTAATATTAATTTTTATTCATTGATATAGAAAGTGAATTTCTATACCACTTTTCGCTAGAAAAAAATGAACAACGGGCAATGTCAGTTTCTAATATTTATAAAATGCCTTAATCTCAAAATAATATTAAAAGCATCCTTAAAAGTGACTGTTTACAGTTAAAAGACCAACCGATTTTATAAACACAGAAATTCACTAATCTGTAATTATTATGAATGATAACTAAATAATTAATATGAAAAATAAAAATTTAGAAATTATTTAAATTTAGAAACAATTTTTGGTCAACATTATGAATATGGAAGGAAAAACTGGCAGCATAATAACTACAAAACACGTGACACATTGATATAAATATACTACATAAATTACATTTTTAATCATATTCCCGATATACTTTTATTTTTAAATGAAACTTTATAGAAATATTCTTTTTTTTATGATATTAACTGTAACATAATTTTCTAATCGTATTGTCGTCAGAATTCCATGCATTCATGACATTTTTTCTTCTAATTTTCTGTGGTATAAGATTAGTTTATAGAATACTAATAAAAGTGTGTTTCCTAGAATCTTTATATTTACCATTTTCTTCTTTTTATATTTAATATACTTCTTAATTTATTAATTAATAAAGAACCTTGTAATCAAATTTTCTATCAAAAGGAATCACTCATATAAAATTAAAATTTAGTAGATTCTTACTATTTTATTTGTTATAATATTTGAATATATACTATTTCTCCGAATATAAAAATATTATATTGTCATACGTATACACAAATGTATTGAATTTCAAAACTCTAATGCATCAGAAAATGAATGAAGAATTAATTATAAAATTATGTCTTTGCAGAAAGAAAATTTGCCAGCAAGTCTGGGTGGTTGGGTGGGGGTTGGGGTGGGGGTATAGTTCTCTGACATTCTAGAGTTTCAAGACTTTATTTATTTTGAGTTGTTAGTGACAGTGAGCCATTTAAACCATCCGAACCATATTATTATTAGATCATTCGATTTAATTAAATTTTCTCTCCACATGAATGTCGCCATTTAATGTTGCCAATAATAATTATTTTTAGTTATTATAAATATTTTTAGTTTTCCTAATATTTATCAATGAATATTTCAACTGCATTTAGCAATAATAAACAAACACAATCAAAAAAAATCAGATAATTTTATAAATAATATATAATACAATTTATAAAAAATAATTTAATAGAAAGTATTAACTTTTTAGAAGACTAGTAAAAACTTGTTTTTAAAAAATTATTTTTATAAATTTACGGGCTTATTTATGTCTTTTTCAAATCAAAATGTTAACAATGAAGATGAAATAAAAAAAAAATTCTTTCCCAATATTATAAAGGTAGAAGAGCAACTTTATGGAAAAAATATTAATGAAAAATAAATATTGACACTGTTTTACACTCGCATATAACTCTATCTCCAAACCGTAAAATAAATTTGCTTTTTCCAGAAAATTCTAGAAAAGATATTTTTTAAAGCTTAAATAAGCATCACAAGTGGATAAAATAAACTAGAAGCTTCTCGAATAAAAAAATTTCAGATTGCAGTTGCGATAAACCAAACAATTAAAGAATGTTATTTGGTTTAATCGCATGTTTTAATTTTTCTTATTTCTGATAAAAGAAAGAAAATTCTTAGTACGCATCTAAGATAAAACAAACTTGTACGAGCAAGATTTTTGTTAATAAAAAACAGACTTTTGAACAAGTGCTTCAAAAAAATATAAATATTACTATTAGTGTTAAATTAATCAAAATGACTTACGGATATTTAATTTATCAATATTCATATACTTTCAATGTATTGTAATCTTTAATTTATTCTCTTACAAGAATAATTTTTAATTTTCTACTAGCAAATAATGTATACAAAAGAGAAAGTATTAAAATAATGACAATTATAGGAAAAGTAAAGGATAATATAAGTAAAAGTATTGCAATCGGCACAATTTTCCTGATTGATATTTGATAATTTTGCACTTATTAGCTTTCCCTGAATCTATAAATTCCAGTTTAGGAATAACTCTTCTCTTCTCTATCTATATATGTCTGTCTGTCTGTGCACACGATAATTCAAAAATCAGAAATCACTGCACAGATGAAATCAATTATGACGTCTATCGATTACAACAACAAAGATTAAATTCACGCGGTTTTTTTTAAATTGTAATTGATCCAAATTATTAGATGTCTTTTTTATCATTTTATCCAGATAAAATGATAAAAATGAATTATTTTTATTAAAAAGTAATAAATATTCTGTTCATTTTAAAAAAGCTACTTTTGCATTTGAAAACCACTTCATTTTCACAAAAAGAATATTTTTACATTCTGTAGAATAAATTTACAAATAATTAAATAATCGCTTGAGTTCTGATTGGAAAAAAAAAAAACTTTTTTTTAGTGTTGAGAAGTAAAAAATGAAAAAAGGCTTCGAGTATCTGACAAAAAGAATTCATTAATTTTTTTTTACAATACGAAACAAAACACTTATTCTAAAATGTTATAATTGTTCAAATTTTAAACTAAATTAATCAATGGGATATTTATTTATTTCAATATTTATGTGTATGCAAACTCAAAAACACAAACAATTATATGGATGAAATTTAACATCAAATTTTATCACCTACATTATAGGTTTGTTATCAAATGCTTGATCAAATCCGTTGATAAGTTCATTGTCTACCAATCAATCAATTCTTATGTAAAGAACAACTTCGAAAACGTAACAAGCTGAGTGAATTAATTTTAGTATATGATATAGGCTACAAAATATTGTATCCCTGCCGAGTTAATCTCACAAATGATAGACTTTTTGTTTCTTTGTGTACCCTTATATAATTGAACAAAGGAAAATTAAAAGCAAAAGTGACTATATAAATTATAAAAGAAAAAATAATTAAAGCTTATTCGTTCCTCTTCCGTACACTACGAAGCTTAACATAAAACGTTCAAATTCGAATAATAAAAGGAATTCAATATTTTTGGCTTGAAAAAAAAATGGCGATATATTTATATTATATTATTAATAATTTTAACTTATTTTTAAATTGAACTTGAGTCAAACATCTTCACGTTAATGTGTAATTAATTTTAAATGAAATTAATAAATTAATTTGAGTAATTAAATTAGTAAATTAATTTGAAACTATACAATATATATATAAACTACATCGAAATTTTGGCAACAAATCTTAAAAATCTTTCGATGCAAATGTTTTTCATTAGGAAAACTTTAAACAAATATAGACTTCGAATCAAGTGCTATAAATACAAATTCCAATTGGGTATTGTTTTAATTAAAAAGTTATGCTCATTAGCTGAATTATTACAATAAAAATAAAAGTTCCAAACAATTCTTTTTCTTAAAAAAAAGCCTTATTGCAATCGCATACATTTATCTTTGGCACTAGAGGAAAAGTTTCAACTTAAAATTAAGAAACTAAACTAGTATAAATAGTAATTATCTTAAAAAAATTAAATTTCATAATTGATCGCTGACTTTAGAACATTGCACAAAGTCACGCTTTTTGAAGGTTAAGAATAGAGTAGTCTCTTAACTGAAATTTAAATATACTCAATTAATTAGATTAAGGTGACTGTCTACGTTCGGGACAATTTTTTAAAGGCTATTTTTTAAGCTTTAATTTGTGTTTTCTAGTTAAATAAGGTTATAAAAAGAATAAACATCTATAAAAAATTTATGTGTATGTCTCATTTTTTTAATTGATAAATTTGATGTAAATTTTAGCAAAAGTTAACCAAAACGGTTAACACTCTACACAAAATTCTAATTCAGCAAGTAAAAATTTCTTTACACATCGCATACATAAAATAGTTATCTATAAGTCTATAAATAAGGCATAAAAAGCTATAAGTTAAAATGTATTTACTGTACATCAAAAATTTTAGTTCATTTCATAGACAATAGTGTAAAGAACATTATCTGAAAATTTCATAAAAAAATATTAATTAATGCTGGAGATATCATGTTATTGGTTTATAATTTCTATTAAAAAAATTATTTTGCAAAAAATGAGTTTAAAGTTTACAATTAATGTAAAAAACTATTTCCTCTTCATAAAACAGTCTAAAATTCTCCACATTTATAAGTTAAACCTTCTTTTTCTTCATGTATTGTACATTTTTTCTTTTGCTGAGCTCTCATTTTTTTTTCCATAAACTTTTGCAGCTGGTAATGAATGTCTTTTTGAACTACAAATACATTAACGTCAAAAAGCTTTCGTTCTTCTTGAATGTAACAATCAACTTCTATTTGCAATTGATTTTACAAACTTTTTATGCTCTGTCGTATTAAAACTCTCATTAGCGTTTTGTGTCATTACATGCAAGCCTTTCTTTAACAATTTTTGATCACAAAGTTTCATATATACAGGCTTTATGATATTTATGTTTTGCGGTAGTCCAATGGATTTCCCAAGAAAGGTTTTCCCCTCTGTCTTTGCTTGTGGATATTTAAACCAGCTGTTGGCTCCAACTAGACATCGCCCATGCATAGAATGTTTCGAGCTTTAGAACAAGTAATAAAATGCTACAATAACTACAGATTGAATGTTTTTTAGACTATCAAGATTAATACGAATGGCAATTCCATAGTAATTCTGTAATCTATAGATAAAATTATCAGTTAATTTGCCCTTTCCTTTCAGGCCTTTTGTTTATTTTTTTAATTTCTGTAATCGACTGCCAATTCTTTTTTGGACATGACCAGTACACTCCTGATTATCCGCGGAATTAGGTGGCGCGGCCGCCGCGGATAATCCGAAAAAAGCTAAAAAACGGGTATAGCAAAAGAGAAAAAAGTCATTCCAACTTTGAAAAATCGTTTTATGTACAATAAAACGTAAAATAAACAGCAGGAAATGTTTAACTAACGCTTAATATTTTAGTATATCACTCAAAACTAACCTAAAATGCATTTTGTTAATGAAAACAGAAAAGTGCTTTGTACTTACGAGAGGCGTCGAGGATACACAGTAAGGATCAGAAAAATTAATACATACGTACTGTTTTAATACTGTAATGTATTATGTAATTACAAAAGCATAACTGTAAAACTTCACCTTTTTGAAGAAATCAGTCATTTGTGTTTGCTTCTTGCTTTGGAAGCATTTTCTCTTTGCTTGGAAGCAAAAAAAAAAAAAAAAAAAAAAAAAACTTAGTGCGGCAGGCGCGGATAATCGGGAGTCTACTGTACATTCTAATTTGGTGACTGTATTTGCACCATATATATTTTTCACAACATCATGCACAAGCAACATCATAAAATCATTATTTACATTTTAAAGCTAAGAAAAAAAAGGTAAAAAATGTGTTGAAAGTGGCATTTTGCAACAACTTCCGGTTGCTGACTGAGTCTTCCGGTTAATTTTCAAACACACTGCACTTTTTTAATTTGATATATCTCGGCTTCTAGATGACATAAAATGAAAAGAAAAACGGTTTTAGAAAGAAAAATGTTTGAATTAATATATTTTTGTAAAACAAAATTTTTGAACAAGATGGTCGAAAAATGCCATTTTCAATGTTGGCAGTCACCTAGACAAAAAAAAAATCCAGTACTTTTAGTTTTGTCAGAATATTGCTCTATCGAAAAAGGAACCAAATATTAAATAGGAGATTCAACGAATCGATCTATTATTCCTTTTTCAAGATATTCTGTAGCGTTAATCTGATGCATTCACTTATGATTTTTTTACGAAACACTGCATAATTTTTCATTGTCTTATGAGTGATAGAATGAACCATTACATTAATATACTTTAATTTTTTTAACAATTATTTACATTTCGGAAATAGAAGAACAACGAGTTTGAAAGAAAGTTGCATAAAATATACAAATTACAGTTTTTTTTTTTTAAATTGTAACAAATGTATGAAAATTATTGTTATAGTTAGTCCCAAAGAAATGAATGAAACGAATTTCAAATCTATCTGACCATCAAACGAAGAGGACTCGAAAACTGGGCGCTCTTTTATCATCGTGCTATCGTTTAAGCCGGGGGAATACATTTTTTTTAACATTAAAAGTCATTCTTTAAATGTCCATAAAATTGCCAAATGTCTAAAAATCAGAAAATATTCATCTGATACAATCTGGTCAATCTAATTTATAACTCATCACACAGCAGCAATTTTTTTTTACCCCCCGGTGGGGCACCTCGAAATCAGGATGAGGTGCTTCCGGCAAGGTGGTTGGATCTCGCCACCCTGGAGGGGTACACTAATATGTGGGGGATCTGACTCCTCCCATCGATGACGGGATGTACTTCCTTCGGGGAGGGCTGTACCGTTGCTGGTGATGGCCCTTAGGACTCAACCACAGTTCCCCCCAATGTTGTTGTTACGGCGGTCCGGTCATTCAGTTTTTATGGTTTAAATCCGTGTGCCTTCGTGGCGGGTCGGAGAGTTAGATGGCTGACTTATCCTTCTTAATATTAACAAAACAACTAGTCGGGAGTTGTTTGGCATTTATCAAATGTGGATAAAGAATAAGTCATAACGTGATATAACTCCCCAAATTTGGTTTTGCGGACATTCTTTTGTTTCAAATTTAAAATACGCCTTGAAATTTCATGTTAGAAATAATAAAAAGGTGAAAAAATTCTCCACGGGATTCACGGGTCACAAACGTGGATTCTTAGTAGGTTTTCAAAATTGGTTGATTTGATTTGTTGTGTTTTATTGGCGCAAAAACCATTTGTTAATTATATTGCACCAAACGTAGGGTGCATATTTACATATGGTTCCTTACAAACTCATGATCATATTTTAAAAAGTTGAATGAAAAAGTCTAACTTCTTAAATGGTTAAAAGCTCTTGTATAGGTTTTTAAACATGTATCAGATATGATGGTAAAATTCAATCATTTTTTAAATAAAAAGATGAGAATGTGGTTATTTTTGTAAAATGTCTTTTAAAATAATGTTAGAAGAGTTAAAACAGAGTACGAGTTGAGCATTAAAACGTGGACATTCTGTTTTAGTGCCGAATTGGCATTGGGCATTGGCGTAGTATACATGAAACAGCGGGTTCCCCTTACAGCATACGCCTATGTTTGAGTCGATTATGACAAATTATTAATCATATAATAATTTAGTCGAGTTTTATGTTGGATAATTCAGGTCAAGACTCAATACAATGTTAAATGGAATAAAGTTTTTTTTTTCTCTCTTGAGAGTCCCACTGAGTTTGCCATTCCGAAATAAGAATGTTTTTTCACGTGCCTTTTAATGTCTTTAAAAGGTGCAAGACAGTTTGAAAAATTATTAGAAGATTTCTCTGCTTCGTCAACCAGTTCCTTGCTGGATATACCAACGTGAGAAGGAATCCAGCAAAAGAGCACAAAGAAAACCTGTAGTAGTAAGTCTGTCGTGTAATTCCGGAATATTGAAAGTTAGTGCATGTCTGAAACTATGGAATGATGACAAATATTTTAAGATACTAAATGAGTCTGTGTAAATAATATAATTATCCTGAGGGCAATCAAATATTTTGTGATAGTGCATGGGAAGGTAGCAGAGATTTCCACAGTGAAAACAGAACATGATGAATGTAGTTGATATGATAAGTCAGCCATCTGACTCTCCGACCCGCCACGAAGGCACACGGATTTAAACCATTAAACTGAATGACCGGAGCGCCGCAACAGAAACACTGGCGGGAACTGTGGTTGAGTCCTAAGGGCCATCACCGGCCCCGGTACAACCCTCCCCAAAGGAAGTACGCAGCTTCATCGATGGGAGGAGTCAGATCCCCCACCTATTTGTGTACCCTCCATTGTGGTTGGCGAGATCCAACCACCATGCCGGAAGCACCTCATCCTCATTTCGAAGTGCCCCCAGGGGGTTGAGTTGATATGATAAAGTGGAATTGATAAAAAAAAAAGTACGTGCAAATGAAATGTAATAAAGCATTTTGATCCATCTGTGAGAATATGAATGAAATTTTCGTCATTTCTCGATGATGTCCAAATAGTTGTTGGTAATTCACAAGAGCGGTGTCAGGATTATCAAAAGTTTTGAATGGATAAAAAACTTTTGACATCAAATCAAATATGGAGGATAAACTGGAAGCAGAACGGCCGCGGTGGACTATTGATAAGACTCGGTTTCTGAACCGAAAGGTTTCAGGTTCGTGACTCGATTCCACAGAAGAACCGTCGTGTAAAAGGATGTGGTGCGCGTTAAATCCGAAGGAGATGAACGTCCTCCGGTTTGTGTGGTGCGAAATTTCAGAGAGGAGGTGCCAGCTCAGGTGTCATCCTCGTCATCTGACCGCAATTCAAAATTACGAAATCCATCCCAAAATAGCCCTAATGTTGCTTTAAAAATGGGACGTAAAAATGTTTGAAATAGTCCGTTAACCGAATACGGAATGTTTTGAACAAAGCAGAAACAGGATAAGAGTCCAATATCAATGCTATAATATAGAGGAAGCATTGTAATCGCCAATAAATTTCAAACTCAAGATTTTGATGACTCTCTATGTTTCAGATCTCCCCGTATCCAAAAAAAAATCACACATTATTGACCTTTAGTGTTCTGTCTATCTATGAACATTATAACTCAAAAATGCTCAAATTTTGTAAGAAGTCTATCTATCCTGTTGTTAAGGTGGGTTTATGCTCAACCAGTTATAAGATTCTAGTAACTCACGCATACGCAGAAGAAAGATTGTGCGTACGCTAAAAGAGCGGATAATAGCAAATTCTTGTCTCGACTGGAAATGTATTTGCTACTGTACAGTTACTGGATGGATTATAGCTGGCTGAGTGTAAACCTACCATTAGATTACAAATAAATTCTGTAATTATAAAATGCTAGGAACTAGATAAAATATCGCTAGGATAAATAAAATGTCCACAGGTTTAACAACTTAATTGTAGAGTCTTAATCAAATTTTTAACCGCATCTGTCAAAAGGTTAACCATCTGTCAGTTTGTATTTTCGCATGAATGTAAATTCATTACTCATGAATGTAATGACTTAAATCAGTAAAATTCGGTATATGATCTTGTGCTTACAATCGTAATTTTATGTCAAATGTTGGTGTCAATTGGCCAATGCACTGTACATGAATAAATGCATTACCATATCTTTTTCCCACTGAGCAGACAGGAAATATTATTGGACCACAAATCCAACATCTTCCAAAGCCAGCACAGACCATTGCTAATTTAATTGATCAAGTGCAATTCCATCCTACAAAATGGCATACGGCACCTGTACGATACATTGCATTAGCGTTTGAATGCTTGTTTTCAAAATCATGGCGACTACAGTAGATATTAATGTCTAACCATTTCACATTTTCGTTTTCCCTTTTAGCGTATTCCTTGTATGAATGTACGATTTTGTAATATTGTATCCAAGATGAGTACATTTCCAGGTAAAGAGGATAGTTTTGCAGTTACCTCTGATGGATGATGTGTGGATATCAAGTAAATGGCCCCATCTTTGTCGACTATTTGACGACAATTAAATTGAATGTTCCAGAAACTACAAGAATCTAGGCAATTTCTCCATTAAAATTTAAATTACGGAAATTATTCTAGAAGCTTTTTTGTTCTGTCACGGAACTATAAAAAGTCAGAAGACGCAGCTAAAATTAATATTAGTATTTAATCAGTAAAAAGTAGCAGAACAGTCGATAAAAGCGAGTATTTGAGAGAAGCCTCTCTCCTGCGAATTTTTTCTGATCGCTTTGTCCTATAATAATTGTTTATTACCAATCTGCTGCTTATGTATTGCTGTTTACAGCAGGTGATATTTTTGTATATGCTTCATCTGTGTATTGCTTCTGGGAATCTATAATTTCGTACAAAAAATTGCATCTTTATTTGTTATTGAACCCATTGTTTTCTTTCCATCTCAACACGCATACCAATTCATGATATTTTCCAGAATAACATGTTTATTCTATAGAAAAACTTTGTCTAAAGTTCATTCATCTAAATTAATTTATTTTTGGTGTTGGGATCTCATTTTCCATCAATGTATATTAGATATGAATTCCATAATTTATTTCGAAGTTTCATAGTAGAATTACTATATTCTTAAATCCATATGCTATTCATCAGTTAAAATTAATTATTTATTAATCAAAGTTATGCTTTTAACAAAAAATTTAAATTTTAATCATGATCTTCAAAATTTTATTTACTAGTTTTTTTTTTGTTTGTTTGTTTGTTTCTTATTCATAGTATATTATGTATTAAAAACAGTTAAATCTTAAAAATAGAACTAACCTGATTATTTTTACTCTTGCTACGTTTATTTCCAACCCTTTTTTTCCATACATCAAATTTTTAGATACATCAAATTTTTATTTCGATCTCGGTACTTTGGAATTAGCCAAGTTTAAAAGAGCATTTTTTAAGTTAATCCATCAGGACTATAACAACAAAAAAACATTCTTTACTTATCTAAACCTCAGATATTACATTGTCCTCTCAAAAGCATGCAATTAAGGAACAACCCTTTCTTGTTACTAGCCCTTAATGGCAAAGCTTAGACTGACTGTGAAGCAGCACAATTTTGTCTGTGAAAAGCGTGAAAATAGCTTCATGGGTTAATTCAATTTCACCCCGCTCTCTTCGTTATAAGTGAAACGGATTCGTCGCTTCCCAAAATAGGATTTGTAATTAAGAGGCAACATTAACGTCACCCTGAGGGCGCAATGAGGGAATTGTTGTCGTGGCTCTATAGTGGATTCACAAATAAGCGCTTCGTGTAGAAGCAAAGGACAAGCTTAAAATTACAAAGGAAAATTTTTGATAATTACTTGAATTATTTCATTGTCAGAAAATTATGAGATTTGGGCAGACAAGAGTGTTTCAGAAGACGATAAGCTTAAATGCTCACATTGTGCCGTTGCAAAAAAGGCCAGTGAAATGGAATAAAAAAAATTTAAAACAATGGAAATATTTCCTCTTCAACTTTTTCTTTCTTTTCACAAAATATGAAGTAGAGTTGCAATTTTGAAGTCAATACCATAAACTAAACTTTATATATCAAGTTAATTGTGTTTTTGAGACACCATATTCAAATACTCACGAACAGACAAATCAACAAGCATTCAATTTATTGAGGAATTTCGACCGAAGTTTAATACAAAACTGCAATTTTGATGTGAAGACTGCATATTAAATTTCATTCATAAAACCGGTTCGGTTTTTTGAAATATTATGCTCACAAAAAAAAATCTAATATATTTTCAAATTCTTAGAAATCTGAAATATACAGATTTATGAAGTGTTTTATCGATAGCATCACTTTCTCTTTTGGTGAGAAAAAGTAAAAATATGAATTGTTTATATTGTGACGAAATTTGTAAAATTCTATTTGAATAAATTCTTTCCAACTTTTCTTGATATGTTGAATATTAATCAGTTTTATTGCCAATTTAGATGTATTTGAAAACCTTCATATAAATAGCATGGAAGCAATTAATAAATATACGGATGCATTAAAATTCTTTCATGGTACTTTTCTAATGGCATGGCCGTTGTGCAATACTTGGAGATAACTCGCGACAATATTTTAGGCTAGCGACAGCTGATTTTTGGCTTGCTTAGAAGCCAAAACAAATTCGACAAGATCACCAACATTGTGTCTAATTTTAACGTTAGCATCATCTACATATTTAAAATAATAAGGAAAACCTTTTAACAAATCGCCCTGCTATAATCACTGGTACGAGTGTGTGTCATCAGACGTTGCCTGTATTAGAATTTTCATTTTCAAGAACTATCACAAAATAAAATTTTGACACATGCTAAATTGTCCACTTAGCAAAATCTGTTCAGTTGTTGAGACTGAAGGCTCCACCTGAGTTTATTGTGCAGTGTCTCTCAAAATAGGAGATGCAAGGAGAAGACAACTGTTGATATCATATCTTGAAGTATCATGTGAAATGTTGTAAAAATCTATTAAATTTGTGCATTAAATATTATATCTAGCGGTTGTAATTGAGAAAATCCATCAAGGCTTCTTGCCATAGATTATAAATACATAGAAAAGCAATATTTTTGAGATTTTTTGGGAAAATGGTTCGTGATTATTGGGAAGTTTATTGATCGAGTGTCTTTAATTTCCCTATAAAATAAAAATTTGCGAAATCAGCACACTGCCTTTGGTTGAAGAATTGTCTTCATGGTTCAGCCCATTTTTTTTGGGATATAAAGATTAGGGTTAAACAGCTAGTCGCTGATGGCAGCTAATCATATCTGTAGTTCATGTATTCTCTAGTATATTTATATTATTATGCGATAATAAAATTTTTCTTACCGACCACAGGTACCATCTAAGGAAAGAGTGTCATTTTTTTTTTTTTTTATCATTCAATAAACATGTGAGTGCTTTTTACGCTTTCTCATATCCGAATTATGCATAATCAAATTATTTCAATAGCCAAAAATAACTCAGTTTCAGTATTTTAATTAATTTTAGCGTTTCCGATATTAGAGCCGATATCATTGTTGTAATTATATCTATTTGTCCTCATGTAAATGAATACGATGACTCAAAACCTCTAAAGAGGTAGATGAAAAAAATTTCGCATCCGATTCTTATACCTAACTTTTTTCAAACTAAGTATCATATTTTCAATTAAATGCTTAAAGAGATACATTTAATGAAATATGCGTTGCCCAAACCCATATTCGATTTTTTTTTCACAGTGAAACCACATATGAAATAAATAATGTAAATTACTTTCTATAATCGCTATGCGATATCTGAAGACTCTGCAAAAAAGTATAATGTTCACATGTTTATCCTCTATCTCAAAAGTGAAATATACTTCTGGTAAATTTCTAAATCAAATCTAATGTTTCCTTTGGGTTTTAGGAGAAATTTTTTGCAATACTCTACATTTTATTAGCTAAGCAGGTTGAGAATAAAAAGAATTTCTTTTTAACAAACAAAAGGTTTGGTTTGCGATTCATTTGGCTTGTTAACTTTGTTTTAATTTTTAAAAATAATATTTTCTTAATTGTCCAGTAGCTTTAAACATCATAACCAATAAATGTGATGGTTTCTGTACATTTATTACGCACAGTGAATGTTATTCTTAGACAAAAAAAAAAGCATCACTGTTCATATTCAATTGAAACAATTATTCTAAGCCACAAAAAAAATCTTTTAATAAATGAATGATAAGAAAAAACTATAATCGCAATTACTTAGGCCTAATTTTATTAATACAAAATATCCCACGGGGTACACCTTAACCTGCCTTCCACCATCGATATGGGCATGAGAAACTTCCGGAACAGTAGTTGGTCACCTTTTGCTTCCTTGGTGAATGAAGTAATGGTGTAGAGTTGGCCACTTCTAAAACAATCAAGGAACATACCTCTTAGGGGAGGGTTTGTACGTCGCCGGTGATGGCCATTAGGACTCAACCATAGTCCCCACCAGAGTTCTAGCGTGATGAAAAGATCATTCAATTTACCTAAAATGATTAATTGGCGAGTTAATTCCAGTTGTGGTTATCAATACGAAATAAGATTAACATTAAATAAAATCTAAGAAATCAAGAATTAGCTTTTTATTCATTTGCCTATTATTCTTTGACAGCTAAATCTATAACATATAATATTTCATTCTCAATGTTTAACTTAATACTTAACCTCGTAAATTAATAATTCCTGAGCTTACAACACCGATATTATCAATGTTTCATCATTATTAATTTATTCCCATTATTTATAAGAAAATTTCTTAAAATATGTAAATCATTTTTCACACTTCCTTAACCGTTATTTCTTTCCAATCATAGCAGAAACAGAAGAAGAAAATAAAATGCCAGTTAAGTGCTAATTAAATTTTAAACATCACTTTCTTGAACACTTAATAACCTTAACATTTTTGACTTTCGATATAAATTCAGGTAGCTAGTAATCTAAAAATGCAAGACGTAATTAATGTCGATAAAAGGAATAAAACTTTCTCAAAGCATAAAGTTAAATTTATGATGCTTTTAAGAGATGATGTTATAGTTAATCGAAATATTCGACTCTTTCAAGTTGACAAGAGCGAAAGACTTTTAATGAAATTGAAAATGGGAATAGTAAAAGACAAATGAAAATGAGCAATTTAATATTTTAAAGAGAAATTCACTATACATACTAATCCTTTCCGAAAGTTTTTAGTAAATTAAATCACTATATTAAAAAAAAATTCGTGAATGTACAGTAAAGTTTTATCATTTCAGAAAATTCGCTTAAATGCCAAGGTTGACATGCAAATAGAAATCTGGAGTTGCATTGATATATCATTTAAAATCTTTTCTGTATCACTGACTATAAAATTTAAAAGTGTTAATTTAATAAATATTTCTACTCGTATCTTATGATACAAGAAAATAATGAGAATGCAACTTTCTTGTATTGTCATAAGATACGAGTTGTTATTGTCGCTAATATACAAAATGAAATATTTGATAAGCTAGCCGCCTTTGGCAACTAGCGTCTTCACAGAATATTAGATTTCCTGTGCGGTTAAAACTTCATTTTATTATTTGATAAGACTGCAAAACATGAATTCATCAAAACAGACTGTTTCAAATTACTACGCTTGGAAATTAAAAAGTATATGTGTTATAGTTATTCAGTTTAATCGGTTGTTATTAATAAAAACCGTGAAAAATATTTAACCTATTTATCATATTATGTGTTATAATTAATAATAATCGATTAATCATATAAATCGTAAAACATGTGCTTCTACAAAAGGACAGAAACAAAATTTCAACTTCGGATTTAATATCCAAAAAAAATTGTATTTTCATTTTTATATGGGCAAAAATAAGCTATTGAATCGCTTCTTCAAGCAGCGAAGACATATTTAATTTCATCATTATTATAAAAGGATTTTTACAGATTATAAATCAAATTAAAATTTTAAAATGCATTCAAATTATAAAAAAAGCCTATAAAGAAATAGATATGTAAAAAGCCCTTTTGTTTAATTAATGACATAAATTATTTTCTTGAGATAATATTTTCAGAAAATATTAAGGAAACTATCAAAAACTGGCTAAATTTTCAATTGACTTCTTTAATTAAGTTTAGAACTTTCGAAAGTACACAATGATCTTCTTATTGTCTTTTAAAGAACATGGCATAAATTTTATCACGATTGGACTAAAAACTGTGTCTGTATAAAAAATAAACAGACATTCATCTTTAGATGTAAACATTAGATTCATGTATGCAGCGGTATACTGAGAGGCCACTTTATTATGATCACCTGACAGTTTTATAAAAATGAGTTATAGCCTCACATATTGCCGCCAGAAGGTGAGATAGCTACAAAAAGGGAATGCAGAACAAGTGAGCAATCAATTTCATTGTATTGCTTATGAAGATATTGGCAAAAAACATTATTTAACTGAGTTCAAACGTGGAATGATTGTAGGCGCTCGGAGCGTTGGAACCAATATCAGCAAAATGGCTGCACTAGTGAAGTGTTCGAGGGCAGTAGTTATTAATGTCTACAGAGAGTGGACTGCCAAGCATAAAATCGGGTCTTATCGTCAGGTTTATACTCGTCACAGGCTATTGAAAGCTCGTGCAAAATGGAGACTTGCCAGAGTTGTTCAGTCCATAGAAGAGTAACAATATGTCAAATATCTTAATTAAGGAGCATAATTAAGGAAATCTTAATTAAGGAGCAACTTTGAACGTCTTTTAATTAACTGTTTGCCACACATTACACCATATAGGTTATGGAAGCCAACGACCTGTTTGAAAGTCTCTACTATCTGCCTTGAACAAGATAAAACGTCTCCAGTTCGTAAACTAACACAAGAATTGGACTGTAGATGTCTGGAAAAGGGCCATGTGGTCAGATGAATCGCATTTTCAGTTACACCATGCAGATGGCAGGGTACAAATATGGAGAAAACAACACGAAAGCTTGGACTCCAACTGTATTGCCACAACACTTCAAGCTGGTGGAGGCATTATTATTGTTTGAGGGATGTTTTCTTGACATTGTATGTGTCCATTGATTCCTGTGGAACACATTCTGAATGACCAACGGTATTTAAGTATTATTACAGTTCAAGATCGTTATATGGTTCGAAGAGCATGTCAAAGCATTTATCTTGCTTCATTTTCCTGCACAATTATCAGATTTCAATCCATTTGTGGGGGGAGGTCGAACTGGACATCAAGCAGCTGGATCCAGTATCATCAAATCTTACAGAATTGGAAAGTGCGGTTCATCGGATATGGTCCCAAATTCCTCCTACAACCTCAACCAACATTTCATAGAATCCATGGCAAAAAGAATTCGTGCAGTCTTAAGGTTCTAACATTATACTGAAGGGATGGTCATAAAAATTTGGCCGCTCAGTGTAATTGTGTGAGTGCGTGCGTTTATATGCATATATACATGATTATAGCTTTAATATCGCTATATCATTGGTAGAACTTTTAGATTTCTAGGGCAGATGACTGTATATGGCAGGCGAAATCTGTATAAAGCGATTAATGGCGGCCTGTCGCAACAAAACAGATAACATAGTTCGTGGATTCCTATAAATAAATTTACAAAATTTGATACAAATCTAAGGTTTAATTTTCGAAATTCTATACCAATTTCATTTATCTAGCTCTTGAATTTTCGTACTTACCGAGTACACTTGTACTCGAACAATCTACCGTATAGCCTTGTTTTGAATAGAATTCGACCCAAATTGGGCTACAATACTTCATCTGTGTATACTTCATACACGATTAAATATAATATAAATATTACTTTATGGCATAATGAATTTCATATAAGATCTGCAAAGCAAATGTATTTCATTAAATGAAATGCATTAGACTTAAAGTAATGCTGTTCTAAGATTGTATGTAAGTTGTATGATTTTAAAAAATTCATGGTACTAAATGTAATAAATAGGTAACTCTACGGAATGATGACTGTTTATGCAAGTTATCATTTTTTCAAGATTTCAATACATTTCAAAATATATATTCGATGTGAGTTATTCATTATCTTCACTCAAGTGATCGTAATCACCCATCATGATTTTAGGAGTAAAACATATATTACAAGCATTATGAAAATCCATATTTGTTTGTTCCGATATATACTAGTATTGAAATTTTACATATGAGAAGAAGGCTCTTATAGTTCATAAGAATAGAATAATATTTAGATTTAACATTGGCATTTTATCAACATGAAGAGTATCCTTATTAATTTTCATATGAAATCATGAAAAGGATAAATATCATTTTGGTTGCTTTTAGTTTTGAATTGGTTTGACTTCAAATGATTTGCAACTTCTTCCTTATAAATATATGTGACATTTGCAACTAGTGTCTGAAAAAGCTAGAAAAGGCATAAAAATGTAGGAGTTGTTTCTGACATCTTTAGAGTTATTTCTCTACCGACATCGTTTTTCCTTTCAGAAATGGCTCACCTGCGGTTCAGAATATCGTCTTTTACAATCCATAAAAACTGAGATTGCTGGTTTTATAGCCAAACAAAATTTCGGCGTCAACCGAAGCGTTGTGTAAAGTATCATAGCATATGCTCTAAAAGACTTTTTTAACCCCTTTTGCCTTTTGGATACAGTTTAAACCAATAAAGAAAATTGTCATTAAAATTTTGAAATATCTTTGAACTGAAATATTATTATTATTTATTCCATTTTAATTTCATTATATCTATACTTATAATAAAGCTCAATGTGTGTGTGTGTGCGCGTGTGTGTGTGTGTGTGTGTGTGTGTGTGTGTGTGTGTGTGTGTGTGTGTGTGTGTGTGTGTGTGTGTGTGTGTGTGTGTGTGTGTGTGTGTGTGTGTGTGTGTGTTGGCGCTCTACAGGCCAGACCGTTTGCCCAACAGCTACGAAATTTGGCACGTGTATACCTTGGAGACCGGGAATGTGCACCACGGGGAATTTTTAATTAGAATTTTATTTATTTAAAAAATAAGCAAAATTTTGGCGTGTTTCTGCTATAACTTCCGAAAATATTATAATTTAAGATTTTCAGTTAAATAACGCCTGAAGCAATACTTAAAACATTAATTTTGATGAAGAAATGCATTCGACTTTATATCTTTCAAATCATTCGAAGATCTAGTATATCGTTTGAAGATCTATCCAATCATTCGAAAATCTAGTATATTCATTAGTATTGTTACGAGACTTTGATTCCACCACTAAGTCCGTAAAGTCACAGGGTTCGCTTGTAGTGAGTATTTGGTGTGAAAATCATAAGCAGGCCTCAATAACGAACGACGACTTTTAGTAGACACGAAGACACCAACACAAAGACGACAAATATACAGCCGAGACGCATACAGGACAATACACAGCAGTACACTACAGAAAATTCCAGTGGGACATGCTTTCATCAAATGTTTTCTCAACATATTTCTGTACTAATCAAAATGGCGGAATTTTACATATTATTTCCTTTACACACGTGAGTAATCTATACTTATAATAAAGCTCAATGTGTGTGTGTGTGTGTGTGTGTTGGCGCTTTACATGCCAGACCATTCAACCTACAGCTACCAAATTTGGCACGTGTATACCTTGGAGGCCGGGAATGTGGGGGTTATTTTTTCGAATTTTTAATTAGAATTTTATTTATTTAAAAATTAAGCGAAATTTTGGCGTGTTTCTGCTATAACTTCCGAAAATATTATCGCACAAAAAAGATTTTTACATCAAGTTAAAGATCAAAAATTTATCTTTTAAATAATACCAATGTTTTAACCTTAAAATTAAATTTCTATTTTTAATTAATTTTTAAATAAATATTTTAAAGATATTTTTCAACTATTTTTTTCGTACAAAACAAAAATAAAATTTTAGCTGCACGAGCACGTTTCGCATTCGTGGGGAAAAATTAGCTTTTTTCAAAGTTTTGCCATCACATTGATTAAAGCTCCAATTAAAAATAAATTTAATCCTTTTGGAAATGAAATCTGCAAAAGTATAATTTTCAGCACCTGTCTGTAGAAAATGAAACAAATATGAAATATTATTTTTTCTAAAAAATAAATTCAAGAAAAATTATTTTATGTTCTTTTACACTATCTATATTATTAAACCAATAAATCAGTTTTATTTTAAGACAAGTTTTGTTTAATATGATCAGGATATCCATTCAAATCAGGGTCACACAGCTAATTTGTAAAGCTTTAATAATAGACACAGATCTTCTTAAATTGTCTAAATTTAAAATGATTATATTTTATGTAACTTGATCCAATAAATAACGATTTTTTGATTTTACATAAAGCTTCTGCTGTGGAAATCACGTTTAACAAAATGTTCTTGAAACACTAATATTTTAAATAAAAAGAGTTAATTTCCAATCAACTAAATCAATCACTTAAACTGACTCATTTATGAAAATTTGAATATCACTATTCAATAAAAAAGCATAATTTTAGATTTTCCATCGATCGTTTCAAAGAAAATACGCGAATCGGCGCGCAGGTTTCTCAAGATGAATTGGCCTAAGATTATGAAAATGTTGAGTTTTTCTAAATTTTTAACATTCAGAACTTCATAAATCAGTCTTAGTTGATCGTGGAAAATAGAAACATTCATTCATTTAATTAAAATTTGGTTTGTCCAGAATATTTCTCAGAATATGATACCTTACAGCATTAAATTTAGACTTCATAATTTTTGAAATATATTTATGGGCCGGAAAGAAATATTATTATTGATTTCATTTCAATCCTTTTGAAAGCAAAACTAAAAACTGAATTTTATGCTGAATCTGAGAAATTTTTGTTGAAATTCTGTGAGATATTACATAAATTATGAAAAATATTTTGTAATTCACATAAGACTTAAATATTTCTGGAGTTATTTCACCAGTTTCTGGTGAAATATCACCAGCTGGGACCTGTTGGTGATATTTCAATTATGAGCAAAAACTCTATAATTCGCTGAACATTAATTGCCGTATCATAGAAAATATAAAAAGGTGAAAGATGAACCTGGAAGTCAGTCAGTATTGAGTCGATAATTGCATTCAACTCAGTCATTTCAAATTGAGTCAGTGTGAAAAGCAGACAAATGAGAGACGTGAGTAGTTGTGCGAAGTCTCTCTCTTGAATGTTTCGCGCTGTCATGGTTATTTAATACAAATTAACTACTGGTTTCTGCAAGAGGTGTTCTTGTGTACGACTGTGTTTTTTGCTTTCTGTGTGTTCCCATTTTTGTGTAGAATAAAGCATCGTTATTTTTACTGAGTCGAATGAACTTTGTTCAGCATACACCCATAGTACCAAGTCCTGATTTTTGGAAAACTTTTCTGTAACAATATTTTTTTTATATTCAGAGCGATTAAGAAAAGCATTAATGAATTAATTCGCGGCGATAAATTAATTCAATAATGAAATTATAGGCTAAGATTTCGTAGGTTAATTCATTAGGCTTATTTCTTAGGCTAATTCATTAACATGATTTAATTTTTCAGCACATAATAAAGTTAAAATGGATTATTTCCAAGAAATTGCTCAGAAAAATGAATAATCATAAAATGCAATGGATAATTTCGGTTGCATGATTCAAGGTATTTTCTATAAACTTCTGCAAAGTTCTTTTGATACTGCAAACTTTCAACATCTATTGACGAAGTTTCGTAATATTTTTTTTTCATTTACTATATATGGGTAACATATCATCTAAATAAATATTTATTTTATAGTATTTATTACAGTACTTTCAATATTTCAATATTATTTAATCTTTTGGATTAAAAGCCAGTTCATCACGCGCCTTTTGTGTTATTGAAGTCTAATTTGAAAAACCTTGTACACATAATAATTTCTGGGCTCTGAATCTGAAGATACATCATGATGTGAAGGTAAATCTTTTTTTTTTCCTACAAAATTTGATGCATGAGGTAATGTCAAAAATTTCTGTAAACGCATTCACTCAGCATAGACTCTGGATCTCGTTTCGATGTGAATGGCCCATCTGTTGCCGGTAATCGAACGTCCTTATTATCCGAACTCGAATCACGAAACATTTCTGTTTGAAATTCTGCATCGATAATCGGTTTAGTCATTAAAGACTGCCATTAAATTTACTCTCTCATTCCAAACACGAAAAGGGGAGTAGTTTGGGCTCTCAGGAAACATAGTTGTTTCAGATTAAAAGACTGTGGAAATGGCATTCCGTAGGTAACCTAGTAATTCTATTTTATATCTCTGATCGGAGCATCGCTTCGTAATTATTGCGATCACCGTGAGTTTGTTTTAAAATATTTCAATGCAACAGTTTTAAAGCAATCTGTATCTAAAAGTTTGCAACTTTTGTTTTATATAAAATGTGGTTTTTTCGCAATTTGTTCGAGTTGGAAAAATTGGAAAAATAAATGAAGAATTGAATAAAAATAAATATTATTTTTTTTCAAATACAGCCATAAAACAGTACATCACTAAAATTAAGTATAAATCATAAAATTAATTGAAAATGTGATTAAAAAATTTATTAATATGTGATATAAATTATATATTGTACAAAAAGAAAATTTTAAAAAGACCAAATTAGCTTTAAAATTATTGATCAGCATTATTTCAATGCCAATTCTTTTAAACAGAAGGGATTGACAGCATACATTTTTAAATATTATCATTACCACCTTCCAAATGGAATCTAAAGGCATTTTAGTGTCATTAAGAACATAACTGTGTGGATAATTTACTTTTTGATTGTAACTTCCTTTTCGCTTCATTTCTTACGCGAAACATTTCTTAATGACAAGATTCTTTCTTAGCTTACGACCATGGAAGAAAATTATTGTGATAATTGTTAACACTCGCTTCCTTTGATGACCATAATAACGGTGGTAATAAAATCATGTAACCAATTTTGATGAAATACATGTTACGGAAACAAAAAAGTACTTTTTTTATACATGCGTAGTAATGATAAAGTATTTCGATTGCTTAATTATACTTTTGAATTTGCGGTATTAATTGGAGATGAAAATTGACGAAATCGATCCATTTGTTGAGGTTGGGGATCTCTGTCTAAGTTTTATTTTAGGATATCTCTGAAAAGATCGGAGTCGGAGGAAACAGGCGATTCTTGATGACATATTTAGAGAACCGAAGTTTTCATATAAAATAAAAATTGGTAAAATCTGTACATTTTACATTTACATTGTGGTTGGCGGACTAGTTCTTTAATTTTGATTATTACTTTAAATATATAAAAGGTAGATGTAAAGCTAGTCCCCGAAGGTAAATTTTGTTATAAAAAGGTATCAAAGTGTTCACTTTCCTCTTTCTGTCTCAATGATTTCATATTTGACAGAATCTAACATATCATTCGATCAATGATGTTGGTTTCCTATTTCTATGATCAGTGATACGAATGAAAGGGCCTTGAAATACACTTCGTCGTGAAACGGAATAAAGTTTTTGTTCTTCCATGTTCCTTTTCGCTTCCCACAAACATTGTTTTGCTTCACTGCGTTTGAAAAGGGCAAAGTTTCTCTGCCTAGATATATCTTAACTTTTATCGATTTCTTCACATTTCCTTTTCCAAAAAGTTTCTACTGAATATATGATATCCTTTCATTATTTCTCAGGTACGTAAATATTCTTTTTGCCTTTTTGTTATTTTTTTGTGGGAATTTCTGCTTAAATTTAATTCAAGATGCCCTTTCATTTCACCAAGAATGCCAACAATATCACCTCACCACTCGAAGATGACTGATCAGATAAACAATAATATAAAATAGCTACTGGCAGCCATCTTAATTTTTGAATTTGGCTACTTAGCATTGTTGACATCTTTGACAAAATAAAAGAGCACCCAAAACTAGATATTTACTATATATCTCAGGTTTATTTGAAATTATAATAAAAGGAATTACTAAACTAGCTAAATTGTTCATATAGGCTGTTTGCTCTCTCACAAAGTTTTCAGATTTTTCTCTATGTCTAGTGATTACTATCGTTTAAAGAATGGAGAAAAAATCATGAATAAATACTCATATCTAAGCAAAAATTTATTGCAAATCTCAGTTCTCTCATATATGAACCAGATGTGATAGTAAACCTATCTCATAAAGTATAATCGTTTATTTCTTCATCTTGAAACTTAAAAGAAGTAATAGGTAAGGATTTATAGCAACAAAGGTTGTTATATTAGATGTAGAAAGCAAGAAATTTCATCTACAAACACAAGAGCGCGCACAAAGATAAATTGAAGTTTCGGTCAGTTAGCAGTTACAGAGCAGTTTCGCTGATGCGCTTCAATCCATTTCAGGTTTCTAAAGTTCAAATTGAAGAGGTACAACAAAGCTAAGACTTCACACAATACGGAGTAATGATTAAATAAAAGACCCATAGAAGCCACAACAGAATGTGATTAATGGAGTTAGTAGATATTGAAGTGCTTCATTGTTCGAAGAGAAACTTGAAGATTGGTTTTGTTTGCAGTTATTTTTCCCTAAAACATTTTTGAAGAAGATATTAGATATCTTGTTATTTAATTGTAGGAAAATCCACAGCTTGTCCCTATAATAAATATATTTTTTGCACGAAAGAATTATGTGTTCAATATCGTTAATACTATTACTCTCATGACAAAGGGGATCATTTTGGAAGTTAAAACGATTCAAAAGTTCTGGTGTTATGATTGTTTTGCTGATTCGTCTGGCCAAAACATCTTCCCTGTGATTTTTTAACCAGGATGAGAGTGCTTGAATGCTAGGAATGTCTTCTAAGAAGATGAAATATTTTCTATTTCGATAATTATTGATTGTGATCTGATGCGTCACTTTTTTAAGGTTTGAAATAATATCTTCAGGTGATATCCATTCAATATTTTCTGTAACTTCTTTGGTTAAATGATCTGCAAGTTTGTTCCAGATTATGTTCGAGTGACCAGGTATCCACAGGAAGGATATTTACATATGAAAAAGTTTTCATATTTCAGAGAATACTATTATTTTAAATATAAGTTAAATATATTTATAACTATATAAGGCTTGTTAAGTTATTTATTTCATGTGTATCTGAATTATTTATTTGATTACCAGATTTATCAAAAGCTTTGAACAGATTTAATTTCAAATAGTAGGAAATTTATCAACTGTTAAATTCTCTTATTCTGTATTATCAATTAGCTGAAATGCACATTTAAATAATACACTTATCTTAAAACAATTGGAATCGTTTGTGATTGTTCCGTCTTAGAGACGCCTTTCCCCTATTCCAGTTGTAGTCATCAGGAAACCGGCGCATGCGCAGTTTCTGTTGAACTTTGATACGCTTCTTTTTTATTACTTTATGATTCAGAATTTTGTAATGCCTAAT